>NC_137790.1:6550573-6690374 GCF_963383645.1 Muscardinus avellanarius | reverse complement strand
TGTGTTCAACCTCCAATATCAAAACATTTCAATGCAAAGAGTGATGGGATAGTTAGCACTCTATGACAGCACAGTACCGTGGCTACAGTTAACAATATATAGTATGTTTATTTCAGAATAACCAGAAGAGAAGCTTTTAAATACTTTTACCACGAAGAAATGGTAAATGTTTGAGGAGAGGTATATGCTAATTACACTGATTCAATCATAACACAGTGTGTATAGATGTACCAGATATCAAGCTGTACCATATATGTATGTGTAATTATTATTTATCAACTAAAAACAAAATAAAACTTAAAAAGAAAAGGCTAGCTCCCAGAAACATTTGTGGCCAGCCTCTGCAACCTCATGAGGCCCTCTGCAATTTAGTGAGATGCTTTTTGAAAATAAAAAAATAAATTAAAAAAACCAGTAGAAAATAGGGCTGGGGATGTAGCTCAGAGATAGAATGCTTTTGGGTTAAATCTCCAATACCAAAGTCAAAACAAAACAAATAACCTGGCCTTTGGTTCTTGATAGAAAACCTTTTTCTATTCCTTCTTTAAACTTTGCAAACAAAGTAGTTGTCAATTTTTAGAAAAGTGATGTCCTAGAACTTTTTAGGTATTCCCTCCCTCGTCTACAGAATTTCAACAGTGCCCTCAACGCTGGGCCTCAACAGCGCCTTCGACAGTGGGCCTCATTCATAATGAAGGCCATGACAACCATGCCCAGGTGAGCTGGATTTGAAAGAGAAGGCCAAAGATGGTTATAAAAAGAAAGAGTATCCGGAGATTTATATTCTGAATAATGGTAAATTATCACAAAGAAGACACTGTTTCTTTCTTGGCTAATATTATTTAATATGTGGATCTCTAACCCCTGCCCCCAAGATTTGTTGATCTGGAAAAAAGAAAGTGCCGTAAGAGGAAAAGACATTGATGGGTACAGTCATTACAAATTTGACATTTCTAAACTGGGCTTGACAGTGGAACTTTGAAAATATTTATCTATCAGAAAATAGTTTCAGCCGTGGGCAATTTGGTGAAAAGGTTTAGTTGATGGAAAAACCATAACTCAGTGTGACTGGCTTTAATGTAAGATGTTCTTGAAGGCCACGGAATCGCTAGCGTTTCCAACAACTTGGAAAATTTAGACCAGCTTGGAAAAATAACAGGGGGGTTGGGGAGGCAGCCAAAGCACTGTACAGGATTAGATAAATTTATGTGCTGTAGAGACTTAGATTTTAATATTAAATTATAAATGAAAGCAATGCTCAGGCTAAGCATTTAAGCAGACCTCTCTGCATATAACGATTCTCCTTCAAGCAAGTTCAGGGTAATTTTGCAAAATGAGATGTTCTGCTGTATCTCCATCTATTTCTTTCCTGTTTACATTTCTGGACAAAAGTATGTGTACCTACAGCTCCCTTACATAGTTGAGGCCTTCACCTCGGAGGTGCTGGCCTGTGGCTTAGTACTTTTCTATGATTTTTGTGACGGTTAAATACAGAGTGTTTCCTGAAAGAACTCGTGTTCTTTTTAGAAGAATTCATTGATGCTGTTCAGAGTTGATGTAAGTAGAGAGGAGAATTGTAATCTCATCTGTGTGTAAATCCATTTTAGGGGCTTACTGGGTGGTAAGTTAGGCAGGTGGGGTGTGTCTGGAGGAGGTGGATCCCTAGGGGCATGGCCTTGGGGAACTGTGTTTTTGTCTTTGAATTCCCTTGTTTGCTCTCTCTTGTTTCCCACCTCCATGAAGAGAGAGCAGAACTTGCTTGCTCACTCACTCATGCATATTCTCTCTCTCTCTCTCTCTCTCTCCCCTTTTTGCCTCCATACCCTGAGCTCCACTTACGTAATTCATTCTGACATGGACTAAACCCCTGAAATCTCTAGAACAGTGAGCATATAAATCAATTTTCCTTCCTTTAAGTTGTGTGGTTGGGTTTTTTGGGTCACAGTAGTAAGCATGTTGACTGAAACAGATTCCAAGCCCACAACAGTGACCTGCCATCTTAACCATGTTCAGAATAGGTATGGCCTACATAGCTGGCGGTTGGGCGAGCTCTTCCATGCCTGCCCTGCCCAGTTTTTCTGACAGGCAGCACTGTCCATCTGAGATCTTCCTCCCTGCTGCCCTCAGCTGGTCCATTGTTTCAGCCTCTGTACGAATGGTGGGCTGGGGGCCCCTCAGAGTTCTGAGGCCATTTCTCCAGCCACTATTTTTTTACCTGCAGCTGCCCTGGACCAACAGTCTCGTTGAGTTGTCTCATGGACATGATCAATTTTCCTCTCCTTTTTCTCTTTTTATATTTTCAACCCAAACTTGAAGAAAGCGATCCACTAAAGGACAAGAAAATCATCAGCAGAAAAAAGGAGAAGAAACCCCAAACCACATGGTCCCCACATTTCTGTGCGATGCTTGCCGTCTTTTATCCCTCAAACAGCGCAGAATTGTACTCCAACTCCTCAGATTAAACCTTAACCCTTTTCCTCATCGCCTAAAAACCATGGTTCCTAAGCCCCTTCTCTTTTTCCTGGCCTCCAAGTTCCTTGGTTCCCCCATGATGGTCTCTACATCCACCCTCACTAAGTATGTTCTGCTCCCTGCCCTCAAGCCTTGGAACATTCCAAACTGGAGTGTTATTCTTAGGACTCCTGTTCCCCCTCAGTTAGCTGGCTCCCTCGCCCTGCCAGGGTCAGTGTTTTCCCTGCCCACCCCAGCGTTGGCTCCAGTGCCCCCGTGAACTGCTATGCCATATCGCAGCCCTGTTTCCATGCGCTGTACCCTAATTGCCTGTTTGCACAGCTGCTCCCTGTTAGACCCACAGGGGCAAAGGCTGTGTCTTATTCCCCATGAGAGCCCCACAGCCCAGTTCTGTGTTGGACATTTGATAAGTGCTGAACAAATATTTGATGAATAGACAAACCCGATGCTGAGAACCAGTGTTTAGGTTAATCCCAATGAAATGACTGATACAAAATTGCCAATCTCATGATTCTAAATATACTGCCCCCTGGCACCAAAGAGTGCTGTAAGACCCCATAAAGAGAAGGGCCAGACAGCCCCAAAGAGGCCCAGGTAGGTGGAAAAGAGAACTTTGTAAGAAGTTCTGAACAGGCATTTCCAGTCAGGTATAGGCTGACAATTTTTCTTGGTCTCCCAAATATTGCCCGTCAGCCTTCCAATCCATTTGGAAAATTCTTTCTTCTATGTAAAGCAGGATCACGGCACCTTCTGACAGTCACAAGTCAAGCCTGTCAAGTCACGTAGCACTATGAAAAAAGTCTAAATCAGAAAAGTATATTCAGTATTATTCAGTCTTCAGATAACTCAGTAGTAATGAAATTAAAGTGTCAAGTGTATAGTAGGCCTGGGTTTATAAATACCAATGTTCAGAAAAACTGGGATATAGGCAGAACATGTAGCTTAAGACAGATAAGAAAAAGTGAGATGTTCTAATTACTGTGGGTTGAAATTGAGAACATGTTATCTTGTCATGAGACATTGAGAGTCTGATGGTTAAAAAGAAACTGACACTTTCCTCCTGCCCCCCAAGAAAGGGCAATATAGGCATAAATCCTCCCTAAGGAAAAAGCCATTCTGCATGAGGTGGACCATGAGTTTCTCGACAGCAGTCACTGTTCTCTGTGTGGGAAGAGTTGATCAAGAGAGATAGACAACTTCCGGGAAGATGGCAACCAAGAAAAGCGGGACTTAAGGGCCCCACTAACAACCATTCTCCATTACCACAAAATCAACGCCTTTCATAGCCAGAAAACAACATCACTAGAAAAACAAAAAAATCACCAGGCTCCAGAGAGGAGGGGGACCCAGAACGGAGCTCAGAGCCACAGTGGAGATACGCCGGCCTCACGCCCGAGGACACGGCAGCAGCGCCTTACTGCCAGCGGCAGCGGTGAATTCACCAGACGGCTACGGCTACAAACCAATGCACTCAACAGCCCACCAGGCTCCAGAGAGAAGCGGCGGACAGCGAGCCGAGGGACTCAGAGCAGAGCTCAAAACCAGAGAAGAAATACACCAGCCTCTCGGCCGAGGGCATAACAGCGGCGCCATATTGCCACCAGCAGCAGCAGCAGCGAATTCACTGAGTCCACTACAGCTCCATCTGCGTACTCAACAACAGTGAGTCAAATTGTGGGCTCTGGAGGAGAAATCCCAGTACTGTACTCCCAGGGACTTGATCCAGTGGGGGAGTGGCGGTGGCAGAGATATTACACCATAGGAGAATGCCCAACCTGGCACCCCCCGTGGTCTAAAGCAGCCTCTATTGACTCCCTGGGTCTGATACTCTGATACAACTCAGTAAAGGAGTAGTGGGGTCTAAGATACCACAGACTTGAGATCCAGAGCAACTTAAGTAAAGTCATAGTGACCCAAGGGAAGAACCCAGAGAAGGCACAAACTTCCGAAACCATGGGAAAGAGGAATAACAATGGAGCAATGAATGCCCACAACCCCACAACATCAGAACCTGATAAAACAGAAATTCAGAGATTTCTAGAAGATCAAATCAGGAAAATAACTGTAGAAATAATAGAGGTGTTTTGAAAAGAATTTAGAGAGAGCCAAAAAGAGATAAAGGATGCAATTAATGAAGTAAAGGCCCCAATTCAAAGTACAAACAACCGATTAGACCACATGGAGAATAGAATCTCACTCTTAGAAGATGATTAATCCAAAAATGAACGCATAGTTTCTAATTTAGAAAAAATTATCCGACAGCAGGAATCTGACATTGAAGAAATATGGGCCCATTTTAAGAGAGCTAACCTAAGAATAATTGGAATAGAGGAGGGAAAAGAAGGTGAAACCAAAGGGATCAACAATTTCTTCAAGGAAGTAATAGCAGAAAATTTTCCAAACGTAGAGCAAGAGGTCCATACACAGGTCCAGGAAACTTATAGAACTCCCTTTAGAGAGGATCAGAGAAGAGGATCCCCACGCCACATAATTGTCAAAATGACCAATGTGGAAGCCAAGCAGAGAATCTTAAAGGCCACAAAAGCAAAGGGCCAAGTGACATTCAGAGGCAAACCAATTAGAATCACTCCAGACTTCCCAAACCAAGTCATGAGAGCCAGAAGGGCTTGGAGTAACATATTCCAAACTCTGAAAGAAAACAACTTCCAGTCAAAAATTTCCTACCCAGCAAAACTTTCTATCAAATTAGATGGAGAAATAAGAAGCTTCCATGGCAATCAGAAACTGAAGGAATTTATGTCTTCAAAAGCAGCGCTAGAGAAAATACACAAAGAGATTAACTACAAAGAAGAAATAGGTAACATACACCAGAATCAGAGAAACAAGATTTTCCATCCAGCAGACAACTAAGATTGGTTATCTGTGGAGATTCATTATTTATGTTAGTCTTTTACCTATCTCTAAATTGTATTGTTTGCTTTTATTGTTGCTAATTTTTAGGATTTCTAGTTGGAATATTAATATACCTTCAGATATAAAATTTGGAAATATTTTATCCCATTCTGTCAGTAACTTTTAACTCTGTTTACATTGTCCTTGGATATACAGTATTTTTTTTATTTTTTAGGGAGTTTGTATATTCTTCTGTTGCCTGTGCCATTGAAATCATATCCAAGAAATCACTGCCAATTTCAATGCTGTGAGGTTTTATGACCCAGATTTTCTTCTAAAAGTTTATAGTCTTAAGATTTATATTTAGGTCTTTTATCTATTTTGAGTTCATATTTGTATATGCGTTAGGTAAGGATCCAATTTTATTCTTTTTCATGTAATTATTATTTTTCAACAATATTTAGTTAAAAGATTATTATTTTCACCACCAAATGTTCGTGGAAACCTTGTCAAAAATAACTTGACAATATAGGGAAGAATTTAGCTCTAGGCTTGTATTTAACTCCAATGGTTTATATATCTGCCTTTAGAACAGTACTACACTGTTTCAATTATTGTAGCTTTATATGGTTTGAAATCAGAAAATATACATCTTCTAGTTTTGTTCTTCTTCGAGATCATTTTGGGTATCTAGAGTCCATATTCCATATTAGGATAGATTTTTTTCTGAAAAATAAATATATAAATATATGATAGTTTCACCTAAAAAAAAAAAAAGAAAAAAATATTCTCTGGTAAGAAAGAAAGCAAAAAAAAATATTGAAATGTTATCTTTAAGTTATCAAAAGCTTGGTATCAGACAAATGAAACTGTTATGTGAGATTATCATTTTTAATTTTGGATAAATTGATATAATACTAGATGTCAACCACTAAGCCAAGCATGGGAAGGAGGGATGGGGAGGGAATGGGGTGGGGATCGGGTGGGGGCTGACTGGGCGATGTGTGCATGTATGTCTACAAAAGTTTTTTTTGTATCCCACTATGATGTATGAATACAGTGCACCAATAAAAAATTTTTAAAAAAAGAGAGACAGTGTTGGAAAATGCAGATAGAAAACCAACCCCCAAACTGCTGTGTTTCCACAGTGTTTTGAAGTCTTAAGAGTGGAAGGTATTTAATCTGCAAAGATTCTGCTTTGGAATGATGCTTCTCAGAGATAAGACCTGTCCAATAGACACGTCCACAACACAGACACTCAGAGGAGCATTTAAAAGTCAACCTGGAAAACCCAAATAGCCATTCACCAAGCATCCATCAAGGGCTTACTTGGTTCTAGAGTCCAGGAACTCACAGATGAAAGGGTAATAACTTTGGCCATCCAGGAGCTTCCATCTCTTCTGCGAGAAAGAGCTAAGCCAGCAGAAGCTAAGCTTGATGCCAAATAGAATGTCCGGGCACAAAGCAAGGATAAGAGAGGGCAGGTTTCGCTAACTTCCAAGTGTGAGCGGTACACCGCACTTTGAGAGCCAAGGGCAAGATGGCAGCTGATAGAGACAGGAAGTCTGCCAGGAAAAATGCAGGACAGAGAAAACAATCAGTGCTCAAAGGGGTCCTCTCGGGGAAACATCTCCAAACAGGAAAAAGAAATTAGGATGTTTGGGTCATGAGGAGAATTTAACATGGGTTGTGGAATTTTATACGTTTTGTGTGGGTATGAAGCCACTGAGAAAGTCCAGCTTCGTTCCACCATAAACACAATTATTTGTTGTTGGTCGCTGATTGCACTCAGTTTGATCATCCCAAATGGGAAACTACTCAAATGCCATCAGCAGCATACGGGATACATTGGCGTGTGATACCCACACAATGCAGCACTATTCATAAATAATAATGGGTAAACTACAACCATATGCAACAATATGACTGAATCTCTTTTGCACGATTCTGGGCAAAAGTAGACTGGATAAATTGGTGCGTATATCCACACAATTCAAAGCTATTCAGTTATCTATAGTAGACTGTTTTATTTGTTTTTTGTGGAGCTGGAGATCAAACCCAGGACCTTGCACATGTTAGACAAACGTTCCACCATGGAGCTATATTCCCAGCTACTGTTTGAAGAGTGTTTTCCATTTAGAGATAAATTTATCTCATTTACTTTTATTGCTATTCTTATAATTAGTTCTCATGTTTTATTTCCTTTTATGCTTTCTGGGTTGTTATTTCCTCTCTGATTTATAATTGAAATATAGCGTGTACAAAAAATGAACAAATAACTGTATGAGGTAAAGAATCATAGAATGAGTGCATCAGAGAAACGATCCCCGTATCAAGATGGCCATCATCTAAGAATCCTCCTGAAGACCCTCCTGGCCACTAACTCTCCCACGGGGGGGGGGGGGACATCAGCTTACCTATAATAACAGAATCATTTCACCTCCTACATATAAATGGAATATATAAAAGTACGCCCTTTCCTGAATCTGGCCTTTTTGCCCAGTATCGTGCATAAGAAATTTAGTCATATTATTGCATCTGGTTGTAGTTTATTCATTCTGGTTGCTGAATAGTGTTGCATTGTGTGGCTGTACCTCACCAATTTATCCAGCCCACCGTTGACGGACATTTGACTAGTTTCCCACTTGGGGTGATCAGAATGAGTTGCTATTCTGAACACTCTTGTGCTTGTTTTTTCTTTTGTGAACATGTGTGTGCATTCCTGTTTGGCACACACCTAGGAATGACATGGCTAGAATACAGAATTTGGGGCTGTCAGATCCCGTAGGTTCTGCCAAGTGGCCCTCCAAAGCAGTTGCTCAAATTTACATTCCCATCAGCAATCAGAAAGTGAGTATGATTTATGTTAGCAGAAAAACTCATGCTTTCCTTTATGATAAATATATATTGAAAAGTCTTCTAGACCAAGAGATCGTGGTCTGAAAGTGTGAGTATTAAACTTTTTTTTTTTCCTTCTGGGAACAAAACTAAGAGTTACCTATAGGTTGTTAAAAGAAAGGGGACCAGAAAAAAGCAGGTCCTGATAAGCATTAAGGATTCCTTTCCAAGAGGAATGAATAATGTAAAATAAATAAACATCAATAAAATGGCACAAAATAATAGTTAAGAGTTACCAAGAGCGTGCCAGATGGCAGTCAGAAAACCAGATGTTTCCAGGAAATTATGGCTCTTGTTTTGAATTCAGCTGGCCAGAAGCTGGGTAAAATTGCAGATGTCAAGCTCACAGTGATCTCTGACAACTGGGCTTATTTTATTTCACAAAGAAGAATTTCCTGGGAAACATCTGGAAGAAAAAGCTGATAAGGATTTTCAAACCCGTGAGATAAATTTTTAATGATTCTCCTATTTGCATTATATTCTAGCATCATTACATTTAAAATAAAGATGTTGAAAGAAATTGAAAGTGAGATCCAAACTGGCTGGAGACTTCAAAAGGTGAAATATTTCCTACTCTGCAGGAACAGACAATGGAGCCATAGTTCTAGAGATACAACCTTGAAATAATTTCCCAGCAATTCAAAAAGGGCTGTATAGTGTAGCCATACCAGCCTATTACATACAAGGGCTTCAGCTACTTGCAGAAAGAGCTACAAACCTTACCATCTTCATTCTTTTCATAAAACTCTTTAGCTGATCCTTATTAGTACCTGAAGTCCCAGGTATTTTTCATAGCATCCAAAGCTGTGCAGGAGCTAGCGTTGGCCCCTCCCGGTCTCCATCCCACATCTGCCTTTCACCCCTTCCTCCTCACCGGCTTTATCCCAGCCCTATCAGACTATCTCTACTTTCTCTATAGGTTCCAGATATGAGAGAAAACATATGACCCTTGACTTTTTGTTTTGTTTTGTTTTCTTGGGTTTTTGATTTTGTGGGTCTGGGAATTGAACCCAGAGGCATTTGACCTCCAAGCTCCACCCCCAGCCCTATTTTTTATTCTTTATTTTGAAACAGGGTCTCACTGAGTTGCAGAGGGCCTCACTAAGTAGCTGAGGCTGTCCACGAACTGCGATCCTCCGGTCTCAGCCTCCCGAATGCTGGGATTACAAGCGTGTGCCACCACGTCCAGCTACCCTTGACTTTCTGAGACTGGCTGACCTCGCTTAAGATAATAGTCTCTCGTTCCATCCACTTTCTTGCAAATTACATCATTGTTCTTCTTTATGGCTGAGTAAAATTCCCTTGTATGTATATACCACATTTTTGTTATCCATTCCTCTACTGACCTGACACCAAGGTTGGTTCCATAATTTGGCTATTGTGAGTTGTGCTGCTCTAAACACGGGTATGTGTGTATCACCAAAGTATTCAAACTTCAATTCCTTTGGAAATATACTGAGGAGGGGGATGTCTGGGTCTTATGGTGTTTCCATTTCTATTCTTTTTGAGAAATCTCCATACCAATCTCCATAGGAACTGTACTAATTTACAATCCCACCAACAGTGTACAAGAGTTCCTATTTCCCTAGATCCTCACCAGCATTTGTTATTGTTTGAACTCTTAATGATTGCATTTGAACTAGACTTAGAATCTCAATGTAGTTTTTATTTGCATTTCCTTGATTGCTAATGATGTTGAACATTTTTTCATATTTTTATTGGCCATTTGTATTTCTTTTTGAAAAGTATTTATTTCAATAGGCCATTTTAAGTGAGTTATTCATGGGGGTTTTGAGGTGGTGTTTTTTATTTCCATATATATTCTAGATATTAGCCCCCTATTAGGGGTGTAGCTGACACGGATGTTCTCCCAATCTGTAGGCTCTCTCTTCAGACACTTGATTGTATCCATAATTTGGTGTCATCTCATCTGTTGAGTCTCTATTTTATTTCCTGAGCTTTAAGGATTCTTGTTGAAGAAGTCTCTACCAGCATTGGAAAATTAGGCCTATGCCCTCTCGTAGTATCGCGAAGTTTCCGATCCATCTTGAGTTGACTTTAGTGCCACGTGAGAGATAGGGGTCTACGTCATTCTACAAATGACTATCCCGTCGACACCATTTGTTGAAAAGGCCACCTTTTTTCTCCAGTGGCCTGTCTTTGGCACCATTGTCAAGCAGCTCCAAGTGTGAAGACATGTCTCTGTATCTTCTACTCCACTGGCCTATGTGTCTGCTCTCTTGCCAACTTCTAATTTAGTCTCGTCTAGTTTCATAACTTTAAAGGCCATGGTGTCTGTGAGCTCCAGAGAGACCTCAGCAGTCTCCAAGAGTCCAGCATTCGGACCCAGCCACAGTGCACCTCCAGTGAGCCACGCAGTTACAAGATGGCAGAGGAGATCTGTGTCTGCTGTTAACCAGGGGTGGGCAGGGGGCTTTCCCCCAGACCCTCACCCTCCTGGGAGCTCAGCCATCCACTGTCCCCCACACTTTCTCCCTGCTGACCACTGTCGGCCCAGCACCTCGGCTCAACATATGGAAAGTGGCTGAGAGCAGGAGAGCTTGCTCTGCCATGTGAAGCCAGGCATGAGGTCTCCGCGTGTTCACAACCTCCCAGCAAGGCTCTGGCTTTGTGGTGTCTGTGGCTCTTCTCCCACCCTGACTGGGGGTAGACCTGAGATCCTCAAGCCCATGGCTAAGTCCTCAGAGATTCAGAGAGCCATCCTGGCGGCCAGCACTGTGCCGGGCAAGAGGAAAGAGGAGGGTGAGACGAACATTTCCTTTTGACCCTATAGAATCTGTACCTGTCAACGCCACCTTCAGTTTTCGGGGCAACTGAAGCAGGAGCCCAGAGCTTCCCAGGTGATGCACTGAGCACTGGTCCCCTCGGGTCCCCACCCTCATCCCCACCCCAGGCTCATCCTCTGGGCACCTGTAAGAGTCCACAGAAAAGAACCCTGCTCTCTCCCCAAATAAATCGAGAATGTATCCCCCGCCCTCAAACAAATGAAAATCAGACAACAGAGAAGGGTAATTCTAATCAACCGAGACTTACAAGAAAACAGAATCTCCATATTGGTGAAGTTTAGGAAAGTACACAGTCTTCTTACATCTTGGGAAATATAAACTCATTTAACCTTTCCTTATGGCAGCTGATGGCTGCCGGGTAGTCTCTGACCTCTCATTTTGTGGTATTAAAGTTTTGCAAATTTTTGCAAATTTCATAACTTCCTAACTAAGGAATTTGACTGTAAAGGCATAACAACGTTTATGAAAAGACCATCTTACCTAGCAGGCCTCTCTCAGCCTCATTAGCATAATAATTAGCCAAAATTGAGGAGCAATCTAATTTTTCCAACGGCAGGAATTGATTAAATAAATTAAGAATCATGAATATGATAAAAAATAATGTTGTTATTAAAAAACATTTTAAAATTATCATGGCGTATTAGAAAGTAAAAAAGCAATTAGCAAGCAAATCGTGCACTATTATAGCTGGGCTTGGTAGCACACACCTGCAATCCCAGTACCTGGGAGGCTGACACAGGTTCAAAGCCAGCCTCCGCAACTTAGAGAAACTCTCAGCAACCTGTTTACAAACAAAAACAAAAAGGGCTGGGGATGTAGCAGGGAGGTAGAATGCCCAGGCGTTCAGTCACCACTAAACCCCAACACACACACCAATGCACTATTGTCCCAGTTTTATAAAAATCAAAAACTCAAATCTTGAAGTCTAAATGGAGAACTTTAACAATGATATCTAAGTCTGGAACATTACAGAAAACATTGGTTCTTATATTTATGTTTCTTAGTTTACTGATGTGTGAACCTCCCAGCCAAGTCTTCGAGTGACCTGCGGAGCGCAGCCTCTAGGGATGGTGGCGGGTGTCCTCCCTCCTGCCGCTCCCCTCATTGCCGCTGTTGGAAATGCTCTGCCTTGCAGAGACAGAGACTAGACATGCTGGGTGTGAGTTCCACCTCCACTGATGCGGTGGCGTTTCCGTGGCCCAGATGGAGGCGGCAGGTCTAAGTGCCCACTCAAGGGGGACCCTCCGGGATGTTCCCTCCAGGGCCTGGGGCTGAGCAGGGGAAGGAGCCTGAGTCACCTGCCACAAATGTCAGCCACGGGGTTGCAGCAGGGTCTGCAGCTGCCAAACCACAAAGCTACCTGGCACTTCTTAGTCTTGCGCTGCTCACCCAAAGGCTTGGTTACACCTGAGCCAGCAGAGTTGCCAGCCATGGCCAACCCCTGAGAGGGACGATGGCCGCCCTTTAGATGTCCTGGAATCATCTGTAAGCACAGGGAATTATGGAAAGAATTCAGAATTGAATCCGGCAGCAAAATCCAGAGAAAAGGAAATTAGCTTCCACTTTAACAGACTGTCGTCTGTCCACACAGATCAGAGGGGGTAATGGAGCATGCTGTTACACCCTCGCAGCAGAAGGTGTGGCCCTGAGTCCACCTGTTATAAAGGCTCAGCCAGGCCTGGTCCAGTGATGCAAAAGAGATCTTCCTTGTATTGGTTGGGGTTCAACCAGAAAAGTGAAGAAACACTGGGAAGGGTCAATAAGGATGCACAAAGGATTTATTATCGGAGCTTAAGTTCAGGCAATTATGGGGTCTTGTTAGAGAGTCTCCACAAGCCGTTGTCTCAGGGGATCGGAGCTGGCAGGACCAGTGGGAGAGCTTAGCGTGCTCTCCTGAAGCTCTGCAAAAGCAGAAAGAAGCCAGGCGTGGTGGCGCACACTTTTCATCCCAGCACTCGGGAGGCTGAGACAGGAGGATCGCGGTTCGCGGACAGCCTCAGCTACTACTTAGTGAGGCCCTTTGCAACCCAGTGAGACCCTGTTTCAAAATAAAGAATCAGCCGGGCGTGGTGGCACATGCTTGTAATCCCAACACTTGGGAGGCAGAGACAGGAGGATCGCGCAGGTTCGAAGCCAGCTGTGCGCGCTGGCTTAGGAGACCCTGTTTCCAAATAAAAATGTAAAAATAGGTCTGGGAGTGTAGCCTGGAGGTAGAAGGGCTTCCAGGAATCCCAGTACCACCACCAAAAAAAAAATCAAAAGTAGGGCTGGAGGTGTAGCTTGAAGGTAGAATGCCCCTGGGTTCCATCTCCAGTACTGAAAAAAAAAAAAAAAAAAAAGACAATAGAGGGTCCTGTCAAGTTCTACTGGAACTCATCATCCCTGGGGACAGGGCAGTCAGGAGTCCTAATCCTCCATGTATAGATGAAAAAACAATGCCCCCATTGCCCACCTGGGCCTCCACAGAATAAATAATGAAAGATGGGTGGATGATGGATAGATTGTGGAGGATGGATGGATGAGTGATGGATGATGGATAGTTGATGGAGGATGATAAAGGGTAGATGGATGATGGATAGATGATGGAGGATGGTTAAATGGATGATGGATAGATGATGGGAATGGACAGATGATGGAGGAAGATGGATGATGAAGGATGGGTGGATGATAGAGGATGGGTAGAGGATACAGGATGGATAAGTGATGGCTGATGGATGGATGGATGATTTCCTGCAGGACCACATCTGGGCACATTGATGTCTGTCATCTGGGACAAAAGTGGGCAGCAGAGGCCATCAGAAGCGAATGGGCGCTCATTGTTCTGTCTTACGTTTTGCATTGTGGTTAACTTTTGAAAGCACAATGTCCGCATGTTGTGTTAATCTTGAAATACTTACTCTTTGCTAAGACTGTAAAGAAGACGATGACGAGAGAGGAGAGAGCTGGCATGTGTCTCTTGCGACCCTGTCTCCCTGGCGCCCTGGGCCTGAGCACGCTCACGTGCCGGCGTGACTGCAAACCGCCGGGCACTTCACTGTTGAGAGGCAGGCTTCAGTGTGGCTTAATTGATTCCATCTTTACTTTTTCAATCACGCCAGAAGACAAGCACACGGTCTAGCTTCATGCTCCCTCTCCCTCAGAGCACAAAGCAGCTCCTCTGTCGAGCACTTCCACATACAGTCTTCACAGCCGTGGGAGCTGCTGCTTCCTTTATGCAGCCCTTCCACCTAAGCCAGTTCCACTGATGAAGCCAAGGACTCCTCCCAAACGCAACAGAAAGGAGTCTGGCGGCCGACAGAGCCGGTCACGCTGCCGCCGCGGTGGGATGGTATCGCACGCAGAGCCTGTTTATCAGCTGGCCAGGGGCTCTGGGACCTGCTGCCTGCCAAACCCAGCAATTACACTGTGCAGTTTCCCCGATTAAAAAGTGTTTAAACATCTGCTACTTAAACGATACTTAAAAAGTAATAAATTAAAGGCGGGAACTTAAATAGAGGGAGCAGAGAACTAAAAGGTCTGTATGTCTAGAGAAACCACATTTTTATATTTCTGAAATGACCCTTTGACAACTTAAAAATAAGCACTAGCTCAGGTGTCCAGATTATAAAATAAATCTGAATAAGCCTAATGAGAATCGGGCAGTAGTCCTTAAAGAAATTGAATACCCTGCCCTCTTCTTGTCGGTCTGCGTTTGCTGTACCTGGACTTGCAGGGAAGGGAGGGTTGCCCCGCCACACAGGGAAAGACCTGGAGCTGAAACCAAAGGCCCCCCCCCAGCCACACCCTGGCCTCATCAGGCTGGGCTAAACAGGAAGCGGGCCAGGATGCCAAAAACAAGATAATTTTATTGAGTCTGGTTACTTTCAAAAAGGAATTGCTAATTTGCTGCCATGTACAATCTAGTTTTTTTAAAGAACCTTGTTAATGATTGCTTATCATTAGTAATAACTGTATTTCTAACAACAGAGTAATAACAGTAATGACTGTATGTTCTCGGCCTTACACTATGGCATTTATCTCTATTAAAGATTAGGTACCGTCATTGTGTCCCGTCAGTTTAACCATCTTTTTTCTATACACTCTGTTATTTAAGGAGTCTAAATGATAATGTACGCCATCCTCCCCCTCCCCCCCACACACGCACATACTCACAAACCACAGCGCAGTTTCTGCAGTTTCAGTGGCCTGCAATGAACTATGGTATGAAAATAACAAATAGAAAATTTCAAAGATAAACAATTCATAAGTTTTAAATCACATTTTATTTTCAGTAGTATGATAAAATCGCAGGCCATCTCACCTGGGCCATGAACCATCTCTTTGCCAATGTTTCCATGCTGTGTACACCACCTGCCCGTTAGTCACTCAGAACTGTCTTGAGTATCACACTGACTGTTGACATCATAGCACTTGTGTTGAGGTAACCTTCACTGTTCTTAATGATGGCCCAGAACACGGGAGTAATGATGCTGACACTTCAGATACATCAAAGAGAACTTTCCTTTAAGTGCAAGCATAAAAATTTTCAACTTAAAAAAAATCATACACTGAGGTGGTTAAGATCTACAGAACAAATCTATCTGTGAAATTTCAAGTTTATAAAAGAAATTCATGCTAGTCTTGCTGTCATTTCTCAAACTGCAAAACTTTGCACAGTGCACAATAAGTGCTTAGTTAAGACAGAAAAGACATTAAAGAGAATGCCTGGGAATGTGTCCTCCAGGATAAGGGAGGGGATGACTGTGCTCTGTCATACCTGTGTCAGAAGGAAAAGTTAGTTGCCAAGATCTAGAATTAGGCCATGGCCAGGTATGGTGGTGCACACCTCTAATTCCAGTACTTGGGAGGCTGGGCCAGGAGGATCATAAGTTCAAAGCCAGTGTTGGTAACTTAGCAAGACTCTCAGAATCTTAGCAAGATATTGTTTCCAAATAAAAAATAAAATAGGGCTGGGACTGTTGCTTAAAGGTAGAATGCCCCTGGGTTCAATCATCCCCAGCACCACAAAAAAAATATAGTGGTGTCATGGTGTCCAATGGGAAAGGGAGCAGGAGGCTCATGTGAACACAGCCTTGAATGGACGCTGCCTGTTGAGTGATACAAATGCAATTCCACAATCTCCTGTCGTGCACACACTTCGCCTCCACATTCTCCATCCTCTCCTGGAGACCTAAACAACTTTGCTCAGTTTATTCCTTACTAGCAGTGCCCCTTTGGCACTTACCTGGGGAAAAATAAGATGTTCTGCTTTGTGTGCCGCTTGCTTCGCAGATGTGGGCAGAGCTGGGTGCGGCGTTTGCGTAGACCACCGTGAGGAATGGGTTAGGTACCATTCTTGCAGCTCCCACAAGCATCTCAGCCTCTGCTTTTTATTTTTTTTTTTTATACATCATAGCAAAGTTCAAAGCCATGGGAACATCCACGCACACCATGTTTCCTATCAAATCGCCCCCCACACGTGAGCGAGATTTACAGAGATAGCTTCATCCAGGGTCGTGGCACGATTTGAACGGCCTCCTTCCTCAGTCCTCCTTCCCCTCCCACCTTCTCCTCCAGCCCTCGTCACTGTCCTGCTGGTCTCCCTCCTTGCTCATCCTAAGTCTTGTTTGTTTGCTGTTTTCCACATGAGAGGATACATGCCACCCTTGACTTTCTGAGACTGGCTGGCCGCACTCTGCCTAATATTCCCTCCTTCCCTCTCTTCCCCTGCAGATGACATGACTTTGCCCTCCCGTGGGGCTGAGCAAACTCCCGTCGTGTGTAGAGAGCACTTTCCTGGGCCCACCATCTGTTGACACACTCCTGAGTCGCTTCCACAGTTGGGCTTGTTTGGGTGAATTGTGAATAGTGAGTTTCGCTGCCGTAAATATGATTATGCATATATCACTGTATATTCTGACTTGATTCTTTTAGAAAGATATACTGGTTTCTGTCCTTTGGTCCTTTTGCAATTATAGGGAACTGTAGCTATGGCTCTGGCTGGGTGAGTACTTCGTGAATTGCCGAGGTGCTGGGGCTCCGGGCTCAGTACCTGCGGTCCCGTTCTGCCCAGTCTCTGCCTGTCACAGGCAGAGTGACAGCAGGAAGGAACTGTTCCTTTCTTTTTCTTTCCTAGCAGTAAAATTGGGCATTAAAGACATTTTACAGCTGGGCGTGGTGGTGCACACTTGTAATCCCTGTGCTTGGGAGGCAGAGACAGGAGGATCGCACAGGTTCGAAGCCAGCCGCACTGGCTTAAGAGACCCTGTTTCCAAAATAAAAATATAATAAAGGTCTGGGAGTGTAGCCCGGAGGTAGAAGGGTTTCCAGGAACCCCAGTACCACCAAAAAATTTTTACAGTACTCCTGGGACTGTCGATCATTCCCAGAGCTTTCTATGGTGGTGCTGTTCAGCAACTTCTGCTCACAGCTACAAAAATAAATAACACGAAGGGCCTGTGGCCAGAGACCCCATATGAGCATCAAGATTATCTCCACAAAAGCATAGGTTCCACTTGAGAACTCAGTGGTAATGTTTTCCTAAGTAACTTTGGTTGGAATTTCTGAATTTACAGACAAATACATGTTCTTTAAAAAAAAAAAAAATTGAAGGCTGGGCGTGGTGGCGCACGCTTGTAATCCCCACGCTTGGGAGGCTGAGACAGGAGGGTCGCGCAGGTTCAAAGCCATCCTCAGCTACTTAATGAGGCCTTGTTTCCAAATAAAATATTAAAAAAAAAAAATAGGGCAGGGGGTGTAGCTCCGAGGTAGAATGTCCTGGGATCCATCCTGACCCACAAAAAAAAAAAAAAAAAAAAAATTGAGAAGGAAAAAAATCATACTACTCAAGAGGTAATGACTTTTAACTCTTTAAAATTATTTTCTTCCTGTCCGCATGTGTCTGTGTAGCATGTCGCGTGTAGCTATCTAAGTGTACATTTTACTTTCCTACAGAATCGGGATGGCAGCACATGTGAGTCATTCATGTTATTAGCTATTCCCTTTGGCTAGGTTCCCAAAAGTAAAATTACTTAGTCACGTGGTAACTCTTTGAAGGCTCTTCCTAAATTCTTCTGCGTCCATTGAGAAAAGCTACCAGTTTGATACCGCCAGCACCGAATGAGGGCATTTACTTTGCAGCAGGCTCCGAGATACTGGTCATCTATTAAAAACCTTTGCCAAATTTTATTTCTTTGATTATTATAAAAGCTGCCTTTTAGTGCCGGGTGTGGTGACGCACGCTTGTAATCCCCGCGCTTGGGAGGCGGAGACAGGAGGATCGTGCTGGTTCGGAGCCAGCCTCGCTGGCTTAAGAGACCCTGTTTCCAGATAAAAAAAAACATAAAATAGGTCTGGGAGTGTAGCCCAGAGGGAGAAGGGTTTCCAGGAACCCCAGTACCACCAAAAAAAAAAAAAAAAGCTGCCTTTTAAAATATCAGGTGCCCATTTGTATTTCTTATTCTGCACATTGTATTAGTCAGGAAAGTTGGGGGCAAATAAGAGAAAATCAGGAAAGTTTGGGGGGCAAATAAGAAAAAATCAGGAAAGTTCAGGGGGACTAATAAAAGAAAACCTTACTTATAATGATGGGGGGGTGGGGTTTAAAGAAGCCTAAGGAATGGTCTCCAAGTTTTGGTTCAGCTGCTCAACAGTTTCAAAGATGGCGTTCCTGCCGATCTCATGGCCTGGGACTCACGGAGGCAAGATGGCTGCCGGACACCCAGCTCACGTCTCTGCTCAAGTCAGGAAGAAGGGACCAGGGCGGCCACCCTGCGCCTTCTCTGAGATGCCTGCTCACACATGATGGACCGGGACCAGGCCACCTGCCCCTGCCACGAGAGAGACGGGAGAAGAAGTTCGCTTTTCCAGCCTCTGCAGTGGAGGCGGGCGAGCATCAAGAGCGTGGGAATGAGCGTTGGATTCCCTGGCGGTGCGGTCTCGCCGTTCCCACGCCCCTTTCTACGGATGCACGGGACGGCGGCAGCCGCCCCGGCAGCTTGAGCTATCACTGTGCGCACGCCAGCCCCGGCCATTGATGACCCAGGACAGAGTGACCACGTGAGAAGCTGGACCACACCAGCGTCTGTATTTACGAAGCAACTGCCAGTGATGCGGGCTCACGGCACCACGGCCGCTCCTCAGCCGTGACCCCTGGGCACACTGGTTTGTTTCTTCCCAAAAGCCACCATGAAAGACCTTTTCCTGTCTAAGGGACAGGACGCAGGAGGAAAAACACATCTTTATGTGAGGTGCCCCCAGCCCCTGGGGCCCTCCCAATTAAATTCTGCACATACCCCTAGCCTGTGTGTTATAGAGACCCTCACCAGCTCACTCCAGACTCTACCACTAGGCCGTCTATCCACAGCGTCAGATGGCACGGTGGCTGAAGATTCACGGACAGAGTGTCATGCATAGAAATACTTCTGTGTGTTCCAGTTTGTTATATACACTTGATTTAGTTAGAATTCAAAAATCCTTTCTTTAATGTACAGTAAAATCTGTGGCTGTTTTCGTGATGAAACGTGGCCAGGACTTTTGTTTGTTTTATTTTCTGGTGATTGAGCCCACAGGCATTCTACCTCTGAGCTACACTCTAGCCCTATTCTTTATTTTTCTTATTCTTTATTTTGAAACAGAGTCTCACTGAGTTGCAAAGGGCCACACTGAGGACATCCTCAGAACCGCGATCCTCCTGTCTCAGCCTCCCAAACTCTGGGATTACAAGCGTGCGCCACCACGCCCGGCTCATCACCAGGGTTTGATAAAGACCTGCCTGGGCTTGAATCCGGGCTCTGCTGCTTCTCCTGTGGGGCCAGGAGGTGTCACTTACCCTCAGTCATCCTCAGTGTCCTCCCTGCTAAATATAGCAGAGCCCCAGACACTCTTAGGAGGAGATTGAACAAGCCTGGCACGTGAGCAATGCTCAAAAATAATTTTGATTATCAGCATCATTGCTCTATAAACATGATATGTGTAACATGTACGTGTGCGTCCGAAGGAGGTGATGCACCCTAACGTGTCAGGTGGCACACTCAGTCCTCTGGAATGTATTCTGATGTGCATCGGAACAACTACTTAGATCTTTCCCAACTATGTTCACTTTTTATTACCCTTTTTGAGTAACCCATCTGTTCCTTGTTGGTTTGTGGTCATTTCTTTCTTCCTTCCTTTTTTCTTTCCTCCCTTCTCTCTGTCTTTCTTCCTTTTTTATTTCTTTTTTTCTTTTTGGTACTGAGGATTTAACCCAGAGGTGTTCTATCCCTGAGCTACACCCCCATCATTTATTTTTTGTTCTAAAACATGATTTCACTAAGTTGCCGACAGCCTCACTAGAGACTGGCCTTGAACCTGGAATCCTCCTGTCTCAGCCTCCCAAGTCCTGCGATTACAGGCAAATCGCCATACTCAGTATTTTCTTTTTGTATGTAGTATTGTTTTTATGTGGACTGAGGTCTACCAGAATACTTTCTTCCTAATCCTATGGAGGAGCAAACAAGGCAACCTAAAGGAGGAGAAAGGAGGGGGGAAGAGGAAAATCTCTAAAACACACAATGTACTTAAACATATCGAAGTCAACAACTAAACCGAGCAAGGGAGGGAGGGACGGGGAGGGAATGGGATGGGAATTGGGTAGGGGTTAAATCGGTGATGTGTACATGTCTGTACACACAAGTTTTTTACCCCAATATGATGTATGAATATAATGCACCAATAAAAATTTAAAAAAAAGAATACTTTCTTCCTGACACTAATAGAATGTTATATAGCACTAACATAATTTTATAGAGAATATTACATAGCACCTGTCATTTAGGTTGCCAGTGTCTATTTAAAGACAGTATGCTGAAGACCAGAAAAGTAATTCGCAAATTATATTTTAAAACAATCTAGAGGAACTATAAGGTCAAATGTAAGAAGTAACATATGAGCCAGGTGTAGTGGCGCACACTTGAAATCCCAGTACTTGGGCAGCTGAGACAGGAGGATCACCAGTTCAAGGCCAGCCTCATCTACATAGGTGAGACCCTCCGTAACTTAGAGCCTGTTTCAAAATAAAGAATAAAAACTGGGGCTGGGGGTGTAGCTCAGAGGTAGAATGCTCCTAGGTTCGACTTCCAGCACCACACACAAACACAAAAAAGAAGTAGCACGATTTTTTTTTTAAATATTGGAGGAGAAAAGTATCTAAAAGTCAGTAGGAGCTTAGCATTCACCAGACAGGAAGCTGAAGTCCCCATAAGCCAGTCCAGGGGATCCTTCCATCAGTCAGGGCCGTGGTGCCCACTGTGGTCAGCAAGTGAGATCAGACACGTTCGCCATGCCGATGACGATGGTGGTGGCGAGGCTGGGCTCTGTCCTGAAGGGCTGGGCTCACAAGCCCTGCTAGAGGGGAGTCGGCCCATCACTGGTCTCTGGCTGGACACTGCTCCCCCCCATCGGGGTCCTTCTGAGAGCCCCTGAGGACACCCGTCCTCTCTCCCCAAGGAGGTTCCTAAGGCCAGGACAGCACCAAGGGGTCCAGGGCGCATCCACCGGGCTCTGAGCTGCTCGCCAGGAGAGGCAGGAGGTGTCTCCCCCTGCCTTCTTGCCCCCTCCCTCGGGGAAGTCATCGGCTCCTTGCAGAGCTGCCCAGTGCAGACCTGTGGCCCGCCGCCCTTGACCCTCAGCTTTGACTCACCTAGAAAAATCGCTCTCCGCTTCCGAATGGTCCCTCCTTCCCACCCTGGAACTCTGCCACGGAGTTCTTAAACAGCTCCAACTTTCTTCCTTCCCCGAACATTTTAATAGCACAAAGAAACCAAACAAAGTATGCACCATCTTTAAATAAACTCAGCAAAGCTTGCTTCATGAAAGCATTGCCCTTTGCAAATTTTATCTGTCCTTCCTTTCCGCACTTCCTCCTCAGTGTGCATGGATTCTAGATGGCGAAGACAGTTCATCGTTCGGAGCTATACGATCTAGTGCCGGGTGGGGGCCTAATTTACACATGAGCGCAGCCCTGGAGGGATGCGAGGCCTCAGCCCACGTGGGGCTGACCCCCACCCCCGACCCCACTGGACCCCAGCGGCTGCGAGCTGTTTCCCGCGGTTCCCATGCAGCCACCCTCATGGATCTCCTGGGCATCTTTTCTCTACTTAGCTAGTACCTGAGGCAGAAAGGGGATGAGAATTGTAAAACCAGGAGCTCTGCCAGCAAATTTTAAAGAGCAAACGCTAAAAATGACTCTAGGGATCCCTGACCAACTTCCTAATTTTATTTTCTTTTATCTTATTTTTTTATTTTTTTATTTTTTTATTTTATTTTTTTTTTTTTTTTGGCAGTACTGGGGATGAAACCCAGGGGCATCTACCTCCGAGCTACACCCCCAGCCTGATTTTTTTTTCTTTATTTTTGAAACAGGGTCTCACTGAGTCGCAAAGGGCCTCAACGTAGCTGAGGCTGTCTGAGAAGTGGGATCCTCCTGTCTCAGCCTCCCAGATGCTGGGATTACAAGCGTGCGCCACCACGCCTGGCTGGGGTTATCGTCTTTAAAATTAGGAAGTTAAGCCAGGCATGGTGGCGCACGCTTGTAATCCCAGCATCTGGGAGGCTGAGACAGGAGGATCGTGGTTCACAGACAGCTTCATCTACTTAGACCCTCCGCAACTTAGTGAGACCCTGTTTCAAAGTAAAGAATAAAAAATAGGGCAGGGGGTGTATGCCCAGAGGTCGAATGTCCCTGGGTTCCATCCCCAGACCCACAAAAAAAAAAAAAAAAAGACCAAAGACTAAAACCCCAAGGCCCAAAGAGCTCAAGATCTCCAAGTCTGTCCTCCCAATTATAGTTACGTTAACATATTCTATTTTCCTCTTCCTCCTCCTCCTCCTCCTCCTCCTCCTCTTCTTCCTTCTTTTCTTCTCTCCCCCTTTTTTTTGTACTAGAGATCGAATTGAGGAGTATTCTATCTCCAAGACACACTCTCAGCTTGTTTTATTTTTTATTTTGAAACAGCCTCACAAAGTTGCTGAGGTTGACCCTGAACTCGTGATCCTCTGTCTCAGCCTCCCAAGTACCAGGATGACAAGTGTGCACCACCACACCTGGGTCTCCCTTCTTTGAATGGACTAGAATGGGTCAAGAATGATTAGATACGAAAGATCCTGTGACGGCTTTGTGTGTACCTGCAGCCGTCCAGTGGCTAGCCAACACAAAGGGGATAAAGCAGAAAATAAGATCAAAAGAAAATATTCTACTTGGCCAACCGTTGGCCTCCCTAGCTGCAGGGCCCAGCCGGGGGCCAGGTCTCTCTGCACGCCTCCCCTCCGCCCACTGCAGGGCGGGATCTGCCGCCCATGTCCTGTGCTCAGAGTGGGGAAGTTTGCAGAGCCTTTGACTCCAGCTCATCACTTATAAATGTTCCCCGCGCATCATCCACTCAACCAAAACCACGTGTCCCGGCAGGCCACGCCCTCCCCGCCTCCCAGGTCCTCGGTTCTCTAGAAAACACCGGGTAGAAGGCTGCCTCCCGCTCTGCTGCTTTCGTTCCTAGTTTTTGTTTTAAAGAAGGCAGCTCCACTTTCCATGACTGGCATATCTCACTTGGCATAATGTTCTTGAAAGCCATCCATCTTTCTTTCTTTCTTTCTTTCTTTCTTTCTTTCTTTCTTTCTTTCTTTCTTTCTTTTCAGTACTGAGGAGGAAACTCAGGGGATTCTACCTCTGAATGACACTCCCAGCCCTATTTTTTAATTTTTTTTTTTTTTTTTTGTGGTAATGGGGGTGGAACCCAGGGACTGTCTACCTCCAGGCTATACTCCCAGACCTATTTCATATTTTTATTTGGAAACAGGGTCTCAGTAAGTTGCTGAGAGCCTCACTAAGTAGCTGAGGCTGGCTTCAAACCTGTGCAATCCTCCTGTCTCAGCCTCCCAAGTGTGGGTATTACAAACGTACACCACCACGCCCAGCCTTAATTTTTTTATTTTTATTTTTTATTTTTTGCAGGTCTGGGGATAGAACCCAGGAGCATTCGACCTCCAAGCTACACCCCCTGCCCTATTTTTTTTATTCTTTACTTTGAAACCGGGTCTCAATGAGTTGTAGAGGGCCTCACTAAGTAACTGAGGCTGTCCATGAACCGTGATCCTCCAGTCTCAGCCTCCCAGATACTGGGATTACAAGCATGTGCCACCACACCCGGCTTAATTCTTTATTTTGAAACAGGGTCTCACTGAGTTGCAAAGGGCCTCACTAAGTAGCTGAGGCTGTTCGTGAACCGTGATCCTCCTGTCTCAGCCTCCCAAGTACTGGGATCACAAGAACAGGCCACCACTCCTGGCCTCCATTTTTCTACAGATGACATAATTTTCTTTCTTTAATGCTAAGTAAAACTCCATTGCATGTACAGACCACATTTTGGTTATCTATTCACCTGTTGGCAGACGCCTAGATTGGTTCCATAATCTGGCTACTGTGAATTAAACGTGGGGATGCAGGTGTCGTAGAGCATTCTCACTTTACCTGTTAGAAAGATACTGAGGGGTGGTATAGCTGGATCACGTGGAAGAAAACATATGAAATCATGTTTTGTTCATATATGAAGGTATCTCTGCCAGCTTTCTAACATGTATGGCGAAAGGGGCAACAGGGAGGCCCCTGGACGCAAACATACCCAGTGATGTGTACATACGTCAGTGTACCGCTTTGATCCTCACTCTGTTTTAAAATTACAAGGTGCCAATCAGATTGTTTTCTTAAAAAAGAAGACAGCTCAAGGAAGTCATGGCCTATACTTTTCCCCTCAAATTAAGACTGAGAAATCCAGTGGACAACCTAAAGGGGCCGGCTAAAAAGCAGAGATACAAGAAGTGAAAGTAGCCGAGTGCGGCCTGGGCTCAGAGGGGGCAGCCGAGGCAGAAATGAAAGCTAAGAAATACTGACTTGATGGATGGCAGATCCCACTCATTTTTCAAAGAAGAATCACTCCCTTCGGTGACTCTGCCTCATGAGTTTGCAATACGTATTATAAATGAGGCGGAGGGGGAGCTGATCCACGTTTCCTGGTGCTAATTCTTGGAAAAGAAAGTGATCGTCTAGCAGTTCCAAAGGGGAGTCTTCATCCCCGCGTTCATGTCTGATGAATTGTAGCGTTTGAAGTGGTGAGATATGTCTTATTAAAGCATTTCTTATTCGTCATTGCCGTCATCGTGCATCTCTTGATGGCCGGCTCTGTGTTAAGGCAAATCAGGTGTTGCTGGAGCTCGGTCTCTCGGGCCGTCATTTTTGGGGATGGAATCTGCCAGCACTCTCCTGGCTGAGCCCGGAGGCAGATGCTCAGCTGCTGGGCACGTAACACGTTCGTTAACCAGGAGCCTAATTTGTGCAGCCCAGGGGTGCCTGTCTCCTGGGCTTCCGCGAAGAGTGGTGCGACCGGGAGCACCTTGCAACGGCACCGCCGATCTGGCCACCGCGGATTCACTGCGTGCTTAGGAGTCACTGCGGGCTCCGGTCAGTGGAATCATTTGGCTTGGCATTCGCACCGGATGAAACAGAAGCGGATTCATTGAAGAACTCAGGAATGCTCCGGTTCCAGCAGCCCCACACCGGAGCTGTGGCTCCGCAGTGAGCAGAGCTATGAGGAGCCGTAGCTGCAGAACGGCCTAGGCGTTTGTAAGCCTCGCATCCGGGGACCGTGGTTGCCCGTATCTGTGAGCTACCCCAGGGGCCCTCCCTGCCTTGGCTGAGCAGGGCCGACTGGTGTAACTGCGATGGTTTGAATGTCTCCACCAAAACTCAGGTTGAAATTTAATCCCTGTGTGAGGTATTAAGACCCCTGGCACTTTTCAGACATGACTGAGCCGGGCTGGGGTTCATGCCTGTAATCCCAGTACTTGGGAGGCCGAGGCAGGAAAATCTCAAGTTCACGAATGTGGTTAGGTCAGGAGGGCTCTTGCCTCATGAACAGATTAGTTGGTTCATGGGTTAATTGAATAACACTTAACTGGCCAGGCTGAGATGAGGCGCGATCTCCCTTGACCCCTTGTTCTGTCCTGCCATAAGACACCCTCGGCCACGTAAGCTGCACCAAGCAGGCCCTCAGCAGATGTTGCCACCACGCCCAGCAGCTCCAAGCAGCAGCCCCTTATGAGGCGGTTCAGCCTGGGTCTCTGTGCGAGCAGGCTAGATTCCTAGTGCAGTAGTTGACTGGGGAGGACATCCCAAGAAAGACCAATAGGGAGGTGGGGTAGAGAGACGGAAGGGAGCAAAGCCAATAAAGAGGCTGCCTAAGCAGGACAGCGGCCCCAGAAGGCGTCGCCAGCCAGTCCCCAGGACCCGGGGGCGGGGCGGGTCCCAGAGCTCGGTGCCTGGACATCGCAGGCGGAATTGAGGCCACTGGTCAGCTGGCCTTAAGCTGGGAGATTTCATCCCGGGTTATCAGAGTAGGTCCAGGGCAGTCACGAGGTTCGAGGATGCTCTGTCTCCATCTTGGAAGGTGGACAGAGGGGCCACAAGCCAAGAAACACGGGCAGCCTCTGAATGACGAGAAAGAGAGGAACTGAGATTTTCCCCTGGAGTCTCTGGGAAGGGACTCCTCTCCAGGCTCCTCCTGACCATGCCCGGCGTCTAGCCTCCCTAACCATGGGGTAAGAAATCTGTGTCACTTTTTAAATTTTTTATTAGTGCCCTGTAGTTGTTCATCTTAATGGAGCACAAGATGCTGGAGGCGCACATGCACCGACCCTCATCAGCTCCTCTCGTGTTTGGCTTACTGATTGACCTGGATGTCTGCGTGCGCAGACCTGAGGGAATTTCCCTCCTCCCCCTGGTCTCTCTTCCTTCATCTCGAGAACCCCCTATGGCCCCTTTTCTCTCTAGCCTCCGTATGGTAGGGAGAGCATCCGACTTCTTACTTTTTGTGACTGACTAACCTGTGTCATTTGGACCTGCTCGGGTCATGGTAGTTTGTCACGGCAACCAAAGGAAACTAATCTATGTGTGTTATCGATTCAGCGCTCACACAGGCCACCAGAGCTCAGTCCTGCTGGGAGGCCCGGGAGACGTGTAGGGCCTGCTGTAGAGTGGCTCCAGCCAGGGGTGCACGAGCCGGAGGTCCACCTGCCCGGCGCAGCCTCAGAGGCCGAGGCTGTCTCCAGGGCAAATTCTGCGGCGCTTCCAGGTTGGCTGAATGGGGTCTTCATCACTAGGAGCCCCCAGGCCCCAGGTCCCCGGCGCACGGGATAAGTAAGCAAGAGCATCTGTCACAGCAGCTTTTGGGGAGAAAGAGCTAGGGCGGGGCAGGGTAGTGGTCACGCCATGGGGCATATACATGTAATCCGTACTTCGGAGGTTAAGACAGGAGGAGCGCAGGTTCAAGACCAGCCTCAGAGACTTAGCAGGACTCTCGGCAACCTAGCAAGACCCTGTTTCAAAACAAAACAAAATGTTTAAAAAGGGCTGGAAGTGTAGCTTGGAGATTGAATACCCCTAGGTTCAATCCCTAATACCACCAAAAAAATAAAATAAAAAGGAAGGGAAAGAGAGAAAGGAAGAGAGGAAGGAAGTGAGGGAGGGAGGGCGGGAGGAAGAAAGGGAGGGAAAGGAAAACAAAGAAATACTGGCTGAGCAATTCACTTCTATTTCTAGGCCATTCCATGTTCTTATGTGTATATGTTTCCTTCCTGCTTGAATTAGTGCAGTGAAATTCCCTTCACGTAGCTCATTGAACACATGCTGCACACAGACCACAGCCATACACCAACAGACCTAGGTATTCTTTTCTGCACACATGCCTAGAGAGAGCTCTCCGCAGAAATGGAGAGCCAGTGATTCACCACAGCTGGGCCATGTGCCCATTCATTCCACGCACATTTTGCATAGTGTTGAAAGGAACAAGAAATCAGCCGGCCCAGGCAGAACTGTCATGAAGTCCCAGAGACACGTCCCGAAGCGAAGGAGGGAGGGCTGCAACGTGCGCCCCCCTCCCCCGAGACACGCGCCAAACATCAGAACGAGAGCCTGAGCCGCTGCCTCCTGGTGTCCATGCTTAAACTCAGCAAGCCAATGGCCGGGGAGGGAGGGAAGAAGGACCTGGGAGGGAGGGAGGGAGGGAGGGAGGGAGGGAGGGAGGGAGGACCTGGGGGAGGGAGGGAGGACCTGGGAGGGAGGGAGGACCTGGGGAGGGAGGGAGGGAGGACCTGGGGAGGGAGGGAGGACCCGGGGAGGGAGGGAGGACCTGGGAGGGAGGGAGGGAGGGAGGACCCGGGGAGGGAGGGAGGACCTGGTGAGGGAGGGAGGGAGGACCCGGGGAGGGAGGGAGGACCTGGGAGGGAGGGAGGACCCGGGGAGGGAGGGAGGGAAGATCTTGGAGGGAGGGAGGACCTGGAGAGGAAGGGAGGGAGGACCCGGGGAGGGACGGAGGGAGGACCTAGTGAGGGAGGGAGGGAGGGAGGGAGGACCTGGGGAGAGAGGGAGGGAGATTAAAAAAAAGGAAGGGAAATCTTTCCCTTTTTTCTCTTATAAATGTGCTGTGGGATTTTCACCACGTGCCCCCTTAGCCTTGGACAGAGGGAGACATAGCGTTATTAGCACTTGTTCCAGGAGTGGGTGGCCGTGGGGAAGAGGCACGGAGAGGCCTGCGGGGAGTGGGTGGCGCTGGCTCAGAGCTGCCCGCTCTCCAGCCTCCTCAGCTGGTCCCCAGGAGACCTGCGCAGCTTCCCAGCTCTGCCAGAAGGGAGGCCGCACCCTGGGTGGCTTCCAGCAGCAGAAATGTGCCCTCCCCCAGCCGCAAGGATGCTGACACCGCCTGTGTGGTGGCGCACGCTTGTAATCCCAGTATTTGGGAGGCTGAGACAGGATCGTGGTTCAAGGACAGCCTCAGCTACTTAGTGAGGCCCTCTGCAACTCAGTGAGACCCTGTTTCAAAACAAAGAATAAAAATAGGGCTGGGGTATAGCTCAGAGGTAGAATGCCCCTGAGTTCCATCTTCAGTAGTGAAAAAGAAAGAAAGAAAGAAAGAAAGAAAGAAAGAAAGAAAGAAAGAAAGAAAGAAAGAAAGAAACCCTCCATTCCACCTGCTCAAGTGAGATCGAGGAGTGGGGGGCCCTGCTCTCCGGGGCCTGGGGTCCCTGCATGGACCGTCCTTGGCCTTGTGCCGCCAGCCCTGGTTGACATGCCTCCCTTTGTGGACACATCGCTCCCATCTCTGCCCCTGGCCTCTCCCGGTACACCCAGGGCTGTCTACATTTCCCTCCTTTTTTTGTGGTTTTGTGGTACTGGAGATTGAACCCATGGGCGCTCTACCTCCAAGCTACACCCCAGCCACTTTTAATTTTTATTTTGAAACAGGGTCTTGCTAGGTTGCTGAGCGGCTCACTACTTGCTGAGACCCTCCTTAAACTCTGATCCTCTCGTCTCAGCCTCCAGGTACTGGGATTACAAGAGCACCACCAATCTCTCTTCTTCTTAAGGACATCAGTCATTTAAAGCTCACCCTACTCCAGTATGATCTCCTTTTAATACAATTACATCTACAAAAAAAATCTTATTTCCATTGCCGGGCATGGTGGCTGGCGCACGCTTGTAATCCCCGCGCTTGGGAGGCGGAGACAGGAGGATCGCGCAGGTTCGAAGCCAGCCGCGCGCGCTGGCTTAGGAGACCCTGTTTCCAAAATGAAAATGTAAAAATAGGTCTGGGAGTGTAGCCCCGAGGTAGAAGGGCTTCCAGGAACCCCAGTACCACCAAAAAAAAAAAATCTTATTTCCAAATAAGACCTCATTCACAGGTACCAAAGGTTAAAGGTTCAACGTGTTGTGTGTGTGTGTGTGTGTGTGTGTGTGTGTGTGTGTGTGTGTGTGTGTTGGGGGAGGAGGGTACTGAACATAGGACCCAGAGGCCCTCTACTTCTGAGCTATACCCCCCGCCCTATTTTATTTTTTATTTTGAAACAGGGCCTCCCTAAGTTGCTGAGGGCTTCACTAAATTCCTGAGGCTGGTCTTGAACTTGCGATCCTCCTGTCTCAGCCTCCGAAATACTGGAATACCAGGCACGCACCACCACTCCTGGTTCAACATATCTTTTAAGTGGGCAGAATTCAACCTGCAACGCCTCCTCATGCCACATTGTGCAGATAGCTGCTCCGTGGTACACCTGCACGTTGCTAAGCAACCATGACGCAGGCCAATTGGATGAGCAAGAATGGCAAGGATGTCCAGCCCGCAGACACGCTCACCAGAATCCTGTGGTCCCAGCTTCGGGGCCTCTCCAGCTCATCCCCCAGGGCGTAGAAGGATGACTTTGAACGGGCATCTAGAAGAAAGACTGGGCATGGAATCTACCTGCAACCTGGGTTTTCCTAGATCATGGTCCCAACTTTTGAAGAAGATCTTTTTGCCAAAGTGCAGCTGCTCGTCATCCAGCTGGGATGGCATGAACATTTTTTCTACGTCCCCTGCCTCTGAGCATCTCCTCCCTTTTCCAGCTTGGCTAGCTGGGCTTGGCCACTGGGAGGCACTGGCAGGGAATGGGTGGAAACATTGGGGAATATTAACTGGGCAAGCATACTCAGTTACCAATGTCTGAGCATTCTTTTACCTACAGAAACAATTCTGCATCGGCTCTGGGCTGTTTCTATTCTACTGGTTGGACTTACATAACTAATTGAGCTTATTTATAAAGAATCACCATGCTAGGTCACTTTCCAAGCAGGAAACTGTAAAGAGGCCCATTTTTAGTTTGGCCCATGCTGATGTGTTGATTATATCCTTTAATTTCCTGCAAAACAAATCAGCCACGTTTAAGCTCGGCTTGGAAAGGAAACGGTCGCTGTCAGCAGCAAATGGAAAGGAGATAGTGTTTTGATTTATCGTAATTATCAAGAACAGGAGATACTATTTTGATTTATCATAATTGTCAAGAACAGTTTTTAATCAACGATTTCTACTAATAAAGATACAATAGATGTGTTAGACTTGTGGAAACTGATACTTTTCTTATTTTTATTTTAAATACCACAATATAAAGTTGTCTCTTAACATCCCTGGATCAAATCATCTCCAATTCTCAGTAAAACAAAAAAGAGAAAGAAAGAAAAAAAGAAAGAGAAAGAGAAAGAAAAAAGAAAAGGAAGCAGATACAAAAAGATAAATAAAATAGAAAGAAAGAGAAGTTTTTGCTATAGCTCTTCAAAGCCACCTTTCAGTCTGCACAGGTTAAATGTCCTGACTCTGAAATCACTGTTTATTAATAGTCTGGGCTCCCTAATCTAGAATCTGAAACGCTCCCAAATCAAATCTGAGCCTCTTGAACTCTGACATGACACCCCGAGTGGACAGTCCCACACTGGACCTCCTGGGATGAAAAAATGCAGGCTCACTAAAAATATTGCACACAATGACCTCTGGGTTATGTGTATCCAATGCATATAAAATAAAAATTAATTTTGTCTTCAGATTGGGTCCCATTTTAAAATATCTCTTTATGCAGTGTTCCAACATCTGAACAACTGTAATCTGGAACACTTCTGGTTCCAGGCGTTTCAGATAAGGACATTCAGCTGCGCAGTAATGCCACTTACGTTGATAGCGCCTCATTCATCAACCAGGCCCCTGGCTGACTCTGGTTGATGGGAGGTCGGGCCATCCTGGGTGCGATCAGTTGTCACCGATTGCAAGGTGTTTGAGGTGTGCGTTAAGCCCACCAGAACCATGTGTGTATATTTATAAGGTCCTAGAGAGCAGAGGTCCGTGTTTATTTATAAGCTTAACTTCTGATGTAGCCATTTATTTTTAAAGTAATTGTGATTTTACAATTCCACCTGCTTAAGACGAAACTACCCTGTTTTTCAAAGGAAAGGCAAAACTGATTTAGACAGTATATATCCATCAGTGTGTGTGGTACTGGGGATGGAATCCAGGGGCTTTCTACTTGGCTACACTCCTAGACCTATTTTGTATTTTATTTGGAAACAGGGTCTCACTAAGTTGCTGTGAGCCTCACTAAGTAGCTGAAGCTGGCTTCAAACCTGCGTGATCCTCCTGTCCCAGCCTCCCAAGCACTGGTATTACAAGCATGCGCCACTATGCCTGGCTATGTGAGCATTTTTGAGGCTGGAGACCAGATCTCAGCGCATGGCAACCAGGGATGGAGAGCAAGCGCATGGGCTGTGCTCACATCATGGAAGCCGGAAGCAACAGAGAAAACAAGGAGGAGGAGCCACATATAATCCTCAGACCCCACCACCAGGGACCGCCTCCCCGCCACACCCTACCTGCTGGGTACCACCCAGGTAAACCCATGGCAATGGATTTCTCAGCTTCTGGGATTACAACCCTCATGACAATTATTAATAAATGAGCTCTTTAGGAGTCTTTATTTTTATTATTATTATTTTTGGTGGTACTGGGGTTCGTGGAAGCCTTCCTACCTCTGGACTACACATCCAGACCTATTTTATACTTTTTTATTTTTGTTTTTTGTTTTTTCCTACTTAGATTCAGGTTATTTTTTATTTTTTTAATTTTTTTCCTTTTAAATTTTTTATTGGTGCATTATATTCAAACATCACATTGGGGTAAAAAACTTGTATGTACATACATGTACACATTGCTGATTTAACCCCTACCCAATTCCCACCCTATTCCCTCCCCATCCCTCCTTCTATTGCTTGGCTTAGTGATTGACTTCGATATGTTTAAGTACATTGTGTGTTTTAGAGATTTTCCTCTTCCCCCCTCCTTTCTCCTCCTTTAGGTTGTCTTGTTTGCTCCTCTATAGGATTTCCTTTTTCATCTAGAGTTCCTCCTATGACCCATTTCTCCCTAACTCTCACATATTAGGGAAAGCATCTGATTTCTTATTTTTTTGTGACTGACTAATCTCACTTAGCATATTGTCTTCCAGTTCCATCCATTTCCCTGAAAATGATGTAATTGAGTTTTTTTAATGGCTGAGTAAAATTCCATTCTATATATATATCCCACAGTTTGGTAATCCATTCATCTGTTGATGGACATCTTGGCTGGTTCCATAGTTTGGCTATGGTGAATTGTGCAGCTATGAACATAGATACACATGCATTAGTTTGGTAGTTTGGTTTCTTTTCTTTTGGGTAGACACCCAGAAGTGGTATTGCTGGATCAAATGGTAGATTTGTTCCCATTCTTCTGAGGATTCTCCATACTGTTTTCCAAAGTGGTTGCACTAATTTGCAATCCCACCAACAATGTCTTAGAGTTCCCACTTCTCCACATCCTCGCCAGCATCTGTTGTTGTTTGTGTTTTGAATGATTGCCATTCTAGTTGGAGTTAGGTTAAATCTCAGGGTAGTTTTGATTTGTATCTCTCTGATTGCCAGTGATGTTGAGCACTTTTTCATGCATTTATTGGCCATTTGAATTTCTTCTTTTGTGAAGTGTCTATTTAGTTCATTTGCCCATTTTGTTATTGGATGTTTTGTTTTCTTAGTGTTGAGTTTCTTGAGTTCTCTGTATATTCTAGATATTAGTCCTCTATCACAGGGGTGGGTAGGTGGCAAAAATCTTCTCCCATTCTGTTGGCTCTCGACTGAGGTTCTTGATAGTTTCCTCTGCTGAACAGAAGCTCTTCAGTTTCATGCAATCCCATGTATTGATTCTCCTTTTAATTTGTTGTGCCTTTGGGGTCTTGTTGAGGAAATGTTTATCTGTGCCTATGTGTTGCAGTGTTGGACCTATGTCCTCTTCAAGGAGCTTCAAGGTCTCTGGTTTAATTTCCAAGTCTTTGATCCATCGTGAGTTGACTTTTGTACAGGGTGAAAAAGTGGGATTAATTTCCAATTTTCTGCATATGGTTATTCAGTTTTGCCAACACCATTTGTTGAAGAGGCTATCTTTTTTCCAGTGTATGTTTTTGGCCCCTTTGTCAAAAATCAATTGGCTGAAAGTACGTGGATTTGTTTCTGGGTCTTCTATTCTGCTCCATTGGTCTATGTATCTGTTCTTTTGCCAGTATCATGCTGTTTTTATTACAATGGCTTTGTAGTATAGTTTAAAGTCAGGTATTGTGATTCCTCCTGAGTGGTTTTTGTTGCTGAGAACTACCTTGGCTATTCTGGGCTTTTTGTTATTTCAGATAAATTTAAGGACTGATTTTTCTATGTCTGTGAGGAATGATCTTGGTAGTTTAATGGGCACTGCATTAAATCTTTAGATCACTTTTGGGAGGATGGCCATTTTAATGATATTTATTCTGCCAATCCATGAACATGGAAGGTCCTTTCATCTTCTAAGATCTTCGATTTCTTTTTTCAGTGTTTTATAATTTTCTTTGTAGAGATCTTTTATCTCCTTGGTCAATTTTATTCCTAGGTATTTTACTTTTTTGTGGGAGATCCTGAGTGGAAGTGTTTTCTGAATTTCTTTTTCAGTGGATTTATGGTTGGTGTACAGGAAAGCTTCTGATTTTTTAAGATTGATTTTGTATCCAGATACTTTGCTGAATTTGTTGATCAGTTCTATAAGCCTTTTGGTTGAGTTTGTTGGGTTTTCTAAATATAGTATCATGTCATCTGCAAATAGTGAAAGCTTGAGTTCTTCTTTTCCTATTTGTACTCCTTTGATTTCCTTTTCTTGCCTTATTGCTCTGGCTAGAGTCTCTAGTACTATATTGAAGAGAAGTGGTGATAATGGACATCCTTGTCTCGTTCCAGGTTTTAGGGGGAATTCTTGAAGTTTTTCCCCATTTAATATGATGTTGGCAGTGGGCTTATTGTAGATTGCCTTAATAATGTTGAGATATGTTCCTTCTATTCCAATTCTCTGCAGTGTTTTTATCATAAATGGATGTTGAATTTTATCAAATGCTTTTTCAGCATCTATTGAGATGATCATGTGGTTTTTGTCTTTGATCCTGTTTATATGATGAATTACATGGATTGATTTTCGTATATTGAACCAGCCTTGCATCCCTGGGATGAAACCTACCTGGTCATGGTGAATGATTTTCTTGATATGGTTTTGAATGCGTGTTGCTAGTATTTTGTTTAATAGTTTTGCATCCAAGTTCATCAGAGATATAGGCCTGTAGTTTTCCTTCCTTGAACTGTCTTTATTCGGTTTGGGTATTAGTGTGATGTTGGCTTCATAGAATGTATTTGGGAGAGTCCCGGTTTTTTCTATTTCGTGAAATAGTTTGAGTAGTATTGGGGTTAGCTCTTCTATAGAATTCACTTGGGAAACCATCTGGTCCTGGGCTTTTCTTTGATGTTAAGCTCTTTATTGCTGTTTCAATCTCTTTGATTGTTATTGGTTGGTTTAAGTGTTCTATATCTTCTTGACTCAGTTTAGGAAGGTTGTATTTATCTAGGAAGTTGTCGATTTCCTCCAGATTTTCCATTTTGTTGGAGTATAGTTTTTCAAAGTAGTTTCTGATAATCCTCTGAATTTCTACACTGTCAGTAGTAATTTCTCCTTTTTCATCCCTTCATAATTTGGGTTTATTCTCTTTTTTTTAGTTAGGTTGGCTAGTGGTTTATCTATCTTGTTAAGTTTTTCAAGAAACCAGCTTTTGGTTTTGTTGATTTTCTGTATTTCTTTTTATTCTCTATTTTGTTAATTTCTGCTCTAATTGTAATAATTTCCTGTCTTCTACTGGCTTTGGGGTTCAATTATTCCTGCTTTTCAAGGGCTTTGTGGTGTGTTGTTAGGTTATTTATTTGAAGATTTTCTGTTTTTCTTATGTGAGCACTCAGAGCTATAAATTTTCCTCTTAATACTGGCTTCAAAGTGTCCCAGAGGTTTTGATATGTTGTATCTTTATTTTCATTTGTTTCTAGAAATTTCTTGATTTCACCTCTTACATCTTCTATGACCCATTCTTCATTCAAAAGTGTGGTGTTCAGTCTCCACATGTTTATGTTGTTTCTCTGGGTCTTCTTATAGTTGATTTCTAGTTTCATTCCATTATGGTCTGAAATGACACAGGGAAGTATGTAACATTTTTTAAATTTGCTAGGGCTCATTTTGTGTCCCAGGATGTGATCTATTTTGGAGAAGGTTCCGTGAGCAGCTGAGAAAAATGTAAACTCTGCTGTAGTTGGGTGAAATATTCTATATGTGTCCAACAGGTCCATTTGGTTATTGGTGTTCTTTAGTTCTGAGACATCTTTACTGACCCTTTGTCTGGAAGATTGGTCTAGTATTGTGAGAGGTGTGTTGAAGTCTTCCAGTATTATTGTGTTGGGATTTATGTGTGACTTCATGTCACAAAGAGTTTGATTTATGAAAGTAGCTGCCCCTATGTTTGGGGCATAGATGTTGATTATTGTTATTTCCTCTTGCTGGATTATTCCTTTTACCAGTAAAATGTGACCTTCTTTGTCTCTTCTAATAAGTTTGGGTTTGAAGTCTAACTTGTCTGATATAATAGTTGCTACTCCTGCTTGTCTTCGAGTACCATTAGCATGGATCACCTTGCTCCAGCCCTTTACCTTGAGTTTATTCCTATCTTTACTTGTAAGGTGTGTTTCTTGTAAGCAGCAAATGGATGGATTCTGGCTTTTAATCCATTTTGCCACTTTATGTCTTTTTATTGGGGAGTTGAGGCCGTTTACATTCAGTGTGATTATAGAGAGATAATTTTTAATTCCCAACATGTTAAGATCTTATTTTTGTTTGAGATACTGTTTATTCTTCTTTGCTTAGTTGTCTGCTGGATGGGAATTCTTGTTTCTTTGGTTCTGGTGTGTATTGCCCATTTCCTCTTTGTAGTTTATCTCTGTGAGTATTTTCTCTAGTGCTGATTTTGAAGACATAAATTCCTTCAGTTTCTGTTTGTCATAGAAGCTTCTTATTTCCCCATCTAATTTGATAGAAAGTTTTGCTGGGTAGGAAATTTTTGGCTGGAAGTTGTTTTCTTTCAGAGTTTGGAATATGTTACTCCAAGCCCTTCTGGCTCTCATGACTTGGTTTGGGAAGTCTGGAGTGATTCTAATTGGTTTGCCTCCGAATGTCACTTGGCCCTTTGTTTTTGTGGCCTTTAAGATTCTCTGCTTGGCTTCCACATTGGTCATTTTGACAATTATGTGGCGTGGGGATCCTCTTCTCTGATCCTCTCTAAAGGGAGTTCTATAAGTTTCCTGGACCTGTGTATGGACCTCTTGCTCTACGTTTGGAAAATTTTCTGCTATTACTTCCTTGAAGAGATTGTTGATCCCTTTGGTTTCACCTTCTTTTCCCTCCTCTATTCCAATTATTCTTAGGTTAGCTCTCTTAAAATGGGCCCATATTTCTTCAATGTCAGATTCCTGCTGTCGGATTTTTTTTTCTAAATTAGAAACTATGCATTCATTTTTGGAGTGATCATCTTCAAGAAGCAAGATTCTATTCTCCATGTGGTCTAATCTGTTGTTTATACTTTGAATTGAGGCCTTTATTTCAATGATTACATCCTTTATCTCTCTCTTTGACTCTCTCTGAATTCTTTTAGAAAATCCTCTATTATTCCTAAAATTATTTTCCTGATTTGATCTTCTAGAGATCTCTGTATTTCTGTGTTATCAGGTTCTGATGTTGTGGGGTTGTGGGCATTCACTGCTCCATTGTTATTTCTCTTTCCCATGATTTCGGAAGTTTGTGCCTTCTCTGGGTTCTTCCCTGGGTCACTATGAGTTCACTTATGGTGCTCTGGATCTCGAGTCTGTGGTATCTCAGTCACCACTACTCCTTTACTGGGTTGTATCGCAAGGTCTCAGACCCAGGGAGTCAATCGAGGCTGCTTAGACCGTGGGGGGTGCCAAGTTGGACGCTCTCCAGTGGGGAGTTGTGACTGTGGTATGATATCTCTGCCACCGCCACTCCCCACTGGGTTGGACTGTTAAAATCTCCGACCCAGGGAGACTATCTGCGCAAGTCCCTGGGAGTGCAGTACTGGGATTTCTCCCCTTGGGGCCGCAATTTGACTCATGGTTATTGAGTGCGCTGATGGAGTTGTAGTGGACTCGGTGAATTCGCAGCTGCCGCCGCTGGCAGTATAACACCACTGCCACACCCTCGGCTGTGAGGCTGGCGTATTTCTTCTCTGGTTTTGAGTTCTGCTCTGAGTTCCTGCTAGGTGTGCTGTGCCCAGCCCTTGGGAGCTTTAGATGTTCCCTGCACCAAAAAAACTGCTGACTGTTCAGCAACTGTTCACCTCGGCTCACTGTCCACCCCTCCTCTCTAGAGCCTGATGTCTGGTTGAGTACGTTGGTCTTCAGCTGTCCAATGAACTCACCGCTGCTGCTGGTAGTAAGGTGCTGCTGCTGCGTTCTCGGCTGTGAGGTTGGTATAGTTCTCTGGTTTTGAGCTCTGCTGAGTCCCTGCGGGGTTTGCTGAACCCAGCCCTTGGGCGCTTTAGACGCTCCTTGCACCGAAAAAACTGCTGACTGCCACCCAGCTGTTCAGCAGCTGATCACCTCGGCTCACTGTCCACCCCTCCTCTCTGGCTCCTGGTGGCTGGTTGAGTGCATTGGTCTGAAGCCATCCGGTGAACTCGCCGCTGCCGCCAGCAGTAAAGCACTGCTGCTGCGTCCTAGGCCGTGAGGCCGGCGTATCTCCTCTCTGGATTTGAGCTCCGTTCTGAGTCTCCCTCCTCTCTGGAGCCTGGTGCTGCGAGGGAAGATGTAGCCCATGCCGCTCCGTGCCGCAGCTCTGGCTGCTCCGCGCCGCGGTGGCCATGGCACTGCAGGCTGGTTTCTTTCTGGTGTCTTGTTTTTCCAGCCCTCTTTTTCTCTGTCCCTTGTATTTACAGTTTTTATTTCTTTGCTGATGGTGTTTTCGGGCTCTTAAAGGCACTGGTTTTGTGGAAATAGAAATCGATTGTTAGAGGGACTTGTAAGTGCCGCTTTTCTCCGTCGCCATCTTCCTGGAAGTCCCCTTTTTTTATTTTTGGAAACAGGGTCTCTTAAGCCAGTGCAGCTGGCTTTGAACCTGCGTGATCCTCCTGTCTCCGCCTCCCAAGCGCAGGGATTACAAGCGTGTGCCACCACGCCCGGCTTTAGGAGTCTTTATATCTTAACTATAACACAGAAGTGTGGGAGTGAACACAATCCCACCCCAGCCAGGGTTCAGAGGAACCAGATGCCACTAGTACCACCAGGGACCCTACAAGGTCCCAAATGCCCCCCAAACAGCAACCTATTAACTGTCATGGGCCAGACGTCGTGGCACACACCTGTGATCCCAGTACTTGGGAGCTGAGCCAGGAGGGTTGCAGGTTTAAGGACGGTCTCAGTAGAGTAGTGAGACTGCAACCTAGTGAGACCCTACTTAAAAAATAAATAAGCCATGTATAGTGGTGCACACTTGTAATCCCACCATTCGGGAGACAGAGACCCAAGGATCGGGGTCACAAACAGCCTCAGCTACTTAGTGAGGCCCTTCGCAACTTAGCAAGACCCTGTTTCAGAAAAATAAAGACTAAAAGATAAATAAATGAGGGCTGGGAGTGTAGCGCAGAGGTAGAAGGCCCCTGGGATCAATCCTCAGGATGTGGGGGAAAAATCCTATCAGGAAGCCCAAGTCGCGCATCTTCCCAGGACAGCGGCGGCTTTTCATCCTACTGTGGCTGGCTGGACTGTCTGGACATACCATGATGAAAGATATCCTAACCCTTAAGAATCCACCTTTTATAACGGTGGCAGATAAACTGTGGAAGCAGAGCAGGAGCCCGGGCGGGGACTTGGGAAAGGCCGGCTTTGGAGCAGGGGCCGTCTCAGATAGGTGGGGACCGTCAGCAGGGACCGTCAGATAGGTGGGGAATGGCACCGCTGCTCACGGCTTTCCTCACCTTGCTCAGACTGAAACTCTGGGCCCACCTTGACCCCTGTCACACCCAACACCTTGGCAAATGCAGTGGGCATTCCTGTAAACAGGCCCAGAATCCACAAACAGATGGCATCCCCAACATGTGATTTCAAGCCCCCCCCCCCTCAACCTTAACCTTGGTGTCCCCCCCTGACCGGTCCTCCGGCTTCTCCAGCAGTGCATTTTCTACCCAGCAACCAGAATGTGCTAGAACAAGAATAAGATTGCACACAGGGGCCACGTGGCCCCAATTCCTCCCCACCTCCTTGACGTCAGCTCTTACCCGGCCATCCTGGCTGGCTCCTCATGGTCCCTGGGATGGCTGGAGCAGATGCTCTTGGTACCCAGTCCCCCTCCGCTCAACATTCGCAGGTCCTCAGCCCAGGAACATCTTAAGTACTGTGACTCTCAGCCTGGCACTTCCTCTGAACCCTGGCCACCCTCCACTGAGGTGGGAGGCAGACTGGACTTGCAGGATCCATCTTCCCGCCTCCCTCCCCACCCTTGGGCTTGTCTGACACGCTCCTTCCCTGAGGTCCCCGGGAGGACGGAGCCACGGTTGCCCACCGTGACAGCTTGCCTGCAGTGTATCTGGAATCTGTTTCCTTCCCTCCCCCTTTTCCTCTGCCTCGTGTCTCTGTGCAAGCTTCTCGGGCTTCCCTCCCAAACACTCTGCTTGCTTACGTTGCAGCCCCGACTCTGAGTCTGCTTTGGGGAAACATGACCGTACACAGCTTCTGTGCTGCTCTTTAAACATGCGTACCTCAGACCCTTTGCACCGACTCTGCCCTAAACGTCCTTCTGAGCAGCTCATTCCCATGCTCACTCTGGCCTCCACTAGTGTTCTATTACCTGAGCCCTTTCCTGACAGGCCCCTCCTCCTTATTTTTAGCACTTTCACCCCTGTCCATTGTTACTGTGTTGACCTTGCCCCTGTTGATCACTGTTGGATTCCTGGGAGGGGGGGGGGCAGGGTGGTGCCCTCCAGGCTGCAGGAGCTTAATGAGGACTTGCGGGGTTTGCACGAGGGTCTGCAACTTGCAGATCTTGGTAACAGCTCTTACTGGACACACGCTATGGGCCAGGGATTTTGCAAATCTGACTCCTGCAACTCTCTGTGGAGACAGAAACACTCCTCAACTCACAGTTAAAGAAGCCGGTGCAGAGTGGCCCAGCGGTCACTCCGGCCACATCTCCCAGATGAAGGGGAGACTGCATTTGAATCAGGCAGCCTGCTTCTGGAGCCCACGATCCACAGAGCTTTGGAATTCTCTGAGACCTTCAAGCATCCACTGTCTACCACACCAAAGACAGGCACCAGCTATGTGCTTTAGTGCAGGTTTGGAATTTTACTTTACTGTAGCTTTTTCCCCAATCATAAAAGTCCTACATGTCCATTGTAGAAAATTTTGTTATTAAAAGTTAACAATAAAGACCATTCAACTAAATCACCCAGCACATTGTGCACACATGGTTGTCTTCATTCCAGACTTTTTCATGCCCGTTTAGAGATTAGAGACTCGGTTCAAAATCAGTATCGTGTAACCTTCTACAATTTTGATATTTCATCGGGAACATTTGTGGTGCTAATATTCTTTGAAAGTCTAATTTGTAATGTCTACACAATGCTGCATGGAACAGATTGCTTTTGTTTAATGAGAAACGCCATTACTCTTAGCACATTTTGCTGGTCTCAAGATTTCTCTTGGGATAGAGGGCCAGGCACGTGAGCCTCCGTCTCCATGGCTGGACGAGTACCTTAGAACCAGTCTCTTGCACAAGAACTTGAGGTCGGAGGGCATGCGTGTGGCCGACGGAGGATCTGATTCATTCTTCTGCCTGGTACTCCCAAAAGGCTTGACCAATATTCCCTCCAGCAGTGGTGGCTCAGGCCCGAGATCCATCGCTGGAGGCTCTGGCTCAGTCATGTGGTCTCCGCAGTGTACTCCAACTCTGGTTTTAGGGATGAGAAAACAAGATCCAAGTCAGCTGGGTGACTTGCCCACGATGAGCGACAAACTAGGCCAGAAAACCAACATGGTGGGTGGGAGATGAAGAACCGCCTGACACCGCCTGGCCTGGATCCCAGCCCAAGGTGTCCCCTCCGCATCCCCCAGCTCCACGCCCAGCCCCGGCCACCCACAGGCTCCTGCAAAGGCAACACAGAACGCTGTGTCTTCCGTGCTTCCAGAAACTTCACCTCCTGGAACTGGGAGAACATTTCTAAATCAGGATGAAGTTATGATTGCTCTCACCCACACAGTCACCAAGTGACCCGTGCGATGAGGAATTTGCTCTCCACGGTGGACAAGCTCCAAAACCAATAAAGTGTCCTGGCCTGAGCCACCCAGAGAACGGCCTCCGCTCTCAAATCTAAAATAATAATAAGAGTAAACCTGACAGCTGTCAGCAAGTCGTGAGTGAACCAAAAATCTAGGCTTCTGTCTTTTGCCTTCATCCTAAAATAAGACAGAATCTCTGTCTCCTGCAGTGGTGCGGGTCACATCAGCGGGGCCTTTACTGATCTTAGTATTGAAGAGAGTGATTGGTACCACACCAAAAGCCAATGATTACCACCACACCAAAGCCAGGGGTGCGCATGGAAATATCCCCATAGCTTCTAGAACTTCAAGGTCCTACTTTCTTTTTCTAAAGATAAATAAAAATAATCTCTAAAAAAAATAGTAATTTAGCCATTGAATTGTGAGTTCTCTTTTTTCCATCCACTATGCATTTGGACTGCTGTAAGGAAGTACCACGGACTGGATGGCTTATAAACAACAGAAGGTTGTGGTTTTTTTCTCACCTTCAAGAGGCTGAAGTTTAAGGTTAAGAGTGCTGGCTTATCAGGTTCCAGGTTGTGGACTCCCAACATCTCATTGCATCTTTACATGATAGCAAGAGAGTTACCGAGCTCTCTGGCCTCTTATAAAGGCACTAATCCTATTCATGAAGGCTCCCCCCTTATAACCTGATCACTAAGGGTCCCACTACCAAATACCATCTGTGTTAGGCAGATTTCTGGTACTGTGACAAAAGTCCTGAGATACTCAGCTTATAAGGAGAAAAGGTTCACAGTTGCCAGAGGTTTGATTCAGTTCGTAATCAGGTACCTGGCCCAGTTGCTTTGGGCATATGCTAGCACAGTACATCCTAATGTTGGGAACAGATGGCCAGAGAGGCCTCATGGGGCCAGGAAGCAGAGATGGAGAGACTGGCATCCCAATATCCCTGCAAGGCCACGGCCCCATGGCCTAACTTCCTCCCACTAAGCCCCACCTGCTGAAGGTTCTGCACCTCTTACACAGCACATGAGCTTCTGGGGGCTGTTCAGCTCCAAACCACAGCACAGTCACATGGGATTACGGCTTCAGCATAGGAGTTTTAGAGGGACATAGACATTCAATCCATGCCAGGCACAAAGCATTCATTCAAAAAAAGGTCCAAAGCAGATTTATTTTGTAAGATTTATTTCTCCAAACTTTTTGAATAAGAACAACCTATATAAAGTGCACCAAGCTTCTGTTAGCAAATGCAGTGTCTCAGGAAATTTGAGCAGTGTCTACAACACAACCTTGTCAACATTTCAAACTATCGCCTTTTGATTTTATTTATACTTTTATTTTGAAATTTCATATAATTTTTCAGTTCTAGTGGAAGTTAGACTTGGCTGCAAACCCTCCAAGGTGAGCTCAGTCTCCTTGCCCCCACCCCACCTGGCATCCGTGCCATCCGTGTGGAGAAGGAGGCTGGCAGAGGAGGCCCAGCGAAGGAGGCTGGCAGAGGAATCCCTGCTGGGTGGAATCCCAGCACCCAGAGAGGGCTAGCTAAACCTCCAGCCGGCAGGGTCAGCTGCATGGGGTCCGTGCCTCGCAATGCCAGTTAGGACCACATTGAGAATATTCTCAGCTCCATGCAGTTTTAGACCAGTGGTTTTTATCATAACTTCTATGAGGAAGACTTCAGGGAACTCTTTATTAGAAAAAGCATAATTGAAGCTTCAAAAAATATACAGCTCAACACACGTCCTATCACGGTCCCTCCTCCCTAGAGGGCATGGGGCTACTCCTTCCCACCTGCCACCCACACCGCTGGCCAAGACCCGGACTGGGCAAGGCCACCGGCCCCCTCCAGACCCCCCTGTGTGCTAAGTCACCAGCTCGGGAGGGGCCTAGGGTGCGCAAGCCGCGTGGCCAGCTCCTCGAACCCCGTCCTGCACCTGTGCCCTCTGTGAGCAGAGTGCAGGGAGAGCGGGACCTCGGGCAGGGACCAAAGAGAAGGAGAGCCAGGCCCCTGCCCATCCTCTCCTGCTCAAGGGAAGCGCTCCCCTCTCCCCCATCTTCTCGGCAAACTCCGAGTGTGTAACCCACACACCCAGCACCTGCTAAGGCTCTGATGTGCACGGGTTGTACAGCTGTTCTGACAATTGTATGTTTGCTATATAAATAGAAATGTTAGAGTTTGGAGTAAATGTAGACAGAGAAATTCTAACATTCCCTTAATGCTGCAGAGAGACAATTACAGGAGTGTGTGTGTGTGTGTGTGTGTGTGTGTGTGTGTGCGCGTGCGTGTCCGTCTGTGTGCATTCTAAAGTACGCGCACACTGTTTGAATCTTCTGGGCCCTGGGCCTGTAGCACAGGTGCTGAGACTTGACCATCAGGAGCTGGGACCCCGGTGGTGTGGGGAGCCTCTGGAGGGGAGGATACACTCCGCAGACACACGGCCATGGACTCCTTTTTGCTTTCGGCACAGTCACCGTGGACGGCATGCTAGAGAAGAGGAGATGGGCGAGAAAGAGCCTTTCCTGCCTGGTCCTGCTACGTTATGTCCCCAAAGCACATCGTGTCCAGCCCCTTTATTAAAAATGCATTTGATATAATTTTGAGTTTTGGAGGACACCGGATGGCTCCCATTTCAGTACCTAGAAACCTAAATTATTGCATGGGAAATTCGTGCAATATGTTTATTCGGTGGACAGCTACTTGCAGTCGTAAAAGAATCGTCTATCCCGTGGTCATTGACAGTACACCGAGGAGGACCCGCGCGGACCAACGCTAGAAATCCCATCTCCCGCACGGCGCGGGCAGAGGTCGTTCCCGCTTCGGCCAGGTGGTGGCGCTGGAGGCAAGTGGTCCCGGACGCGCGGACCGGAGGATGCTCTGGAAGCCCGGGCCTGTCTCCAAGTCCCGGGAGTGTGCGCTGCGGTGATGGCCAGGCCAGCCACAGAGCAGAAGAAAAGGGCCCGATAGGAGCGAGGCGCCGCTGAGACTTGGCTATTGGAGAGAAGTTCGGGCAGAGTCTGGTGCAGCGCTGCGGGCCGGCCATCAGAAAGGTGGCTGAGGCTCAGTGCAGGAAAGCCAGGCAGGGCCCAGGGTACGTCCACACCAGAACGACCCAGGGCACAGTGAGCGCGGTGACTGCGCCATAGAGTCCCCCCACCCCCACCCCCTCTCCACTCAAGGAGGCCTTTGCAAGTTACACGTCCTGTTATCATATGCAAATGCATTCATGGCTGTGGGCTTTCCTGGAGTCTTATTACTTTACAAAATTAGGACAGTTTTTTGCAAGTCAAAAGATCTGTCCTTTGGCTCATTGTTTAAATACAGGAGGATTAAATAGTGAAGATTGTCATCCATCTTTATTTAAGGAAGCTTGAAAAAATAAAATAAAACCAGGTAGGCAGAAGTTCCCTTCAAGGAAAGAAACTCTCAGAGCGAGGCTAAAGCACATTTTGCTCAAGTCTAGTGTGTGTGTGTGTGTGTGTGTGTGTGTGTGTGTGTGTGTGTGTGTGCGACTGGAACCCAGGGACATTCTACCTCCAAGCTACACTCCCAGCCTTTTTATTTTGTTTGTTTATTCATTTATTTATTTATTTATTTTGCAGTAATGGGGATGGAACCTAGGGGCATTGTACTATGAGCTACACCCCCAGCCCTATATTTTAGTCCTTTATTTTTGAAACAAGGTCTTACTGAGTTGTGAAGGGCCTCACTAAGTAACTGAGGCTGTCCAAGAACCACGATCCTCTGGTCTCAGCTTCCCGAATGCTGGGATTACAAGTGTGCGCCATCACACCCGGCTGCCCTTTTTATTTTTTATTTTGAAACAGGGCCTCTCTAAATTGCTGAGGCAGATCGTGAACCTGCTTTCCTCCTGTCCTGGCCTCCCAAGAACTGGGATTATAGCCTGGCCACCACGCCTGGCTTTAAGTGTGCATACTTTTCCATGAAAGTCTTCTAAAATGGAATGGTTCTGAAACCAGATACATTAATGGCAATTTAAACTTGAAATTCCAAAGTCCTTTCAATGAGGCAAAGCACATTTGTCCCTCCACCTTCTGAAAGCATAACTATCTGGAAGCATATATTTGGATTTGTCTCCAATTTCTTTTCTTTTTTTCCCCAGTACTGAGATTAAACCCAGGGCTCAGTATCACAGCACTACATCCCCAACCCTTTTCATTCTTCTGCTTTGAGACGGGGTCTCTGTGAATTGCTCAGGCTGGTCTGGAGCTTGTGATCATCCTCCCTCAGCCTTCCTCAAAGTTGGGATTACAGATGTGCACCCCCAAACACATTTCCAATTTCTAAATAACCTGTACTTAAGAGTCAGAATTATAAAAATGTCATTGTGTTTCTTAAAAATTTGAGGAAGGACAAGAGAGGGAAGAGGAGTACAAGGCCATAAAAAGACTACTGGGGGGGGATGAGAAGAGTCAGCACCCCCTTCCAAGAATAATCGCTTTTTGTGAAGTTGAACACTGAAGCAACTAGCCAAGTAACTACGTACCTCTCCCAGTAACGCTCAAGCACGACGGGTTTCGCAGTAAGAAGAGAAAAGGGGACGCTCCGTGGTTTCGCTTCCTATTTTTTTTTCGTTGTGTACCAACCCTGGAAAATCCTCCGTGACTTCCATTTGTGACCCAGGAGTAGCTCAGAGAAAGGCCTTTCTCTCCCAGAGCCATTCTCTTGGCTTTAGAGGAAGCCAGGTCCTATCTCTCTACAAATAGAACAAATCAAAACAAAAATGTAAGAGCCCGTCTCCCAGGAAACACCCCTCGAATATGCGTATGGGCATCATAGCCGAGCCTCCCCACAGCTCCAAGGGTACATCTGTTCATTTACACCGTCATCTGTTCATTGTGCAACTCGGGGTTGTGCCCAGGCCAATGTCGCGGGAACAGAGAAAGAGAACCAGCTGAACTTGGAAGATCAAGTTTATTTATCTGTGAAAAACAGACCAGCCAGGCCAGGGACGCAGACCAGCCGGGCCAGGGATGCAGACCAGCCAGGCCAGGGACGCAGACTAGCCGGGCTAGGGACGCAGTCGGGCAATCAGTCCAGACCTGCGACCCAGAGCTGAACTTTCAAGGGTTTGTTTTGTTTTTTGGGGTGTGTGTGTGTTTGCAGGTCTGAGAATGGAACCCAGGGTCATTCGACCTCCGAGCTCCACCCCAGCCCTATTTTTTATTCTTTATTTTGAAACAGGGTCTCATCAAGTTGCAGAGGGCCTCACTCAGTAGCTGAGGCTGTCTGTGAACTGTGATCCTCCGGTCTCAGCCTCCTGAATGTTGGGATTATAAGCGTGCAACACCACACTCGCTTACAAGGGTTTTTTTTTTTTTTTGGGGGGGGGGGTTGTTTTGTTTTGTTTTGTTGGTGCTGGGGATGGAACCCTTCTACCTCCAGGCTACACTCCCAGACCTATTTTTTATATTTTATTTGGAAACAGGGTCTCTTAGGCCAGCAAGGCTGGCTTCAAACCTGCACGATCCTCCTGTCTTCGCCTCCCAAGCGCAGGGATTACAATTGTGCGCACCACGCGTGGCTTACAAGGGTGTTTTTGTTTTGTTTTGTTTTTGTGGGTCTGGGGATGGAACCCAGGAGCATTCCACCTCGGTGCTACACCCTCTGCCCTATTTTTTATTCTTTACTTTGAAACCGGGTCTCACTGAGGTTTTTAAAGGCCAAAGCCACACACAGGCGGCCGAGGGCAGGGGAAGGCCCACTGTTATTGTCTGACAAGACTGCAACTTTGTCTGGAGTGGGGCTGGGTGTTCCAGGATGTTGACTGCAGGGTGAGCAGGATGCTCGTCCGCTACATTTACCATAGGGTAGGCAGGATGTTATTCAAACTACTCAGCTATTTTGTCTTCCTGGGCAGTGGGGGAAATTCAGTAACTGTGGGATCACATGTGGGTGTTACGGCCTCACTTTGGAAGTGGCAGAAAAATAGAAAGCATTTTGCTCCAATGTGTCTTGAGTGGCTGACTGGAAAACACCAACACAGAAGAGAGGGTTATTTATTTTTTATAAATATTTCTATCAGTGCACACATGCTTCACAACAGACATACAGATACACTTCCATGAAATAGTCCTGGTTTGTAAAAAAAAAAAAAAAAAACGTTCATTTAATTTATTTTTTATTTTTTGTTTATTTTTGTGGTGCTGGGGATGGAACCCAGGAGCCTCCTACCTCTGAGCTACACCTCTAGACCTAGTTGTATATTTCATTTGGAAACAGGGTCTCACTAAGTCCCCAAGAGCCTCGTAAGCTGCTGATCTTGGCTTTGAACCTGTGCGATCCTCCCGTCTCAGTCTCCCAAGGCACTAGGATCACAAGTGTGTGCCACCGCGCCTGGCTAACTGTTCATTTTAAAACACTGTAGTCATCCACTCCGAAGTTATGCCAAAACCCAATTTAAAACGGGATGGGAAGCAGTCCAGTGTTATTTTGATCCAGCTCTAAATTAGTGTTCCAAAAAAATGAAACGCGTAAATAACTCATTATGCAGAAACCCACCCAAGCTTCAGCTGTTCTACTCAGCAAAGCACCTATTTATCAGGATCTTTCTATTTTCTTCCCAATAAAAGATAATGAAGCCAGGCGCGGTGGTGTATCCCTATAATCCCAGTTCTTGGGAGGCTGAGAGAAGGGGACCAAAGTTCCAGACCCGAGCACAGTCACAGAGTGAGACCCTGCTTCAAAATAAAAGAGTAAAATAGGGCTAGAGGTTTACCTCGGAGGTAGAATGCCCCTGGGTTCCGTTCATAGTACCACAAAAAAAAAAAAAAAAGGGCTGGGAGTATAGCTCAGAGGTAGAACTCTCCTGGGTTCACTCCCCAGTACCACCAAAACTATTCATGAAAACGGTGGTCAAGCCGGGTGTGGTGGCACACGCCTGTAATCCACGCGCTTGGGAGGCGGAAACAGGAGTATCTTGATGCACACGCCGGACGGGCCATGGAAGGGACCCACCAGTCTCCTCTTTCCCAACACAAGCCCAGTAAGTGAGCACACAGCCCCCTACTCGGGCTGACCCAAAGTGCTTCCTTCTGCCTGGACGTCAGGTCTGAGGGAGGCCGCTGAGGCCGCTGCAGCAAGCTGGCTGGGACGTCCTATTTCCCGGTACACCTCAAAGACAAGGAGCTGTTCCCCGCAAGTAAATTTCCTTGAAGCTAAAACCTTCTCTCTGTAGAAGATCCATCTTTGTCCCCCTCCAGCCAAGATGCGGTACCTTTCCTTCCCGCCTTTTTCTTTTCACGTAACATCCTATCTTCCAAAGATGTTGCACACGTGACTGTCTGACGTGGCACTTGGGACCACCTCCCCTGCGTCCCTTGCAGAGTTACAGGTCAGTCACTTTACTGTCGTGCCAACAAAAGGAAACGACTCTGAAGCAAGGCCGCTGCCCAGCACCGGAGGACCGGCCCAGCCTTCGGAGTGTGTCTGTCAGCCATGGCTGAGGGGCCTTTCTCAGCCCCTGACTGGGTCGGTCCGCCTCAGCGCCCACACCTTCCAAAGGCCTCAACAACTGAGTCCGGAGCTCAGCTGGATGCTTCCTGGCGCACTCTGGAGAAGGCAAATGAGCACACTCTCCCCTCCCCTAAACGCTGGGATCCCAGCATTCCTGATGTGCAAGCGAGCTTTCCACAGGAAAGCATTACAATCTTATAATTAAATTAGGCACTTGCGGGAAACAGCACAATTAAAACCAGAAAATAATTTAGAAAGATTAAGCCCATTAGGGTAGGACTTTTCTTATTTAGTGGAGAGGAAATACGATTAGGTGAACTGGCTTATTAAAAACACCTACTCAGATAGCGGAACGCCTCCCGAGAGCCCAGGAGCTCCTCACTCCGTACGAAGCGGAGAGACGCCGCTTCCCTTTCTTTCCAAATCAAATTAGAAAGCTGAACACAATGATTCCCCACGAGAAATAGTTACAGCTCAGACAGATCGAGAGAAATGTCACCTGAGGCTACCCGGAAATTATTACAGGGCTATGTTAGTTCCATCATGTTAGGGCGATAAGCTCACGATTTTGTAACGAGAAGATCCGCTCTGTAGCTCCTACATTTATATACATCTTAAAGAATAAACAAGGGAGTGGAAATCTACTTCTCAGGCAGAAAAGTTATGACGCTTTGTGATAACAACATAAAGCTCGTCATAGATGCAACCCAATACACCATAAACAATATAGGCATAATAGAGCACTTATGTAGATGTGTTCAATGCGATACACAGGAAGAACCACAGGCCAGAAGTTCCTAGAGTTTGATAACTGGGTAAACACAGCGAAGGGCCAGGCTTCACCTTTGGCGTCACATGGACTTGTGTCCAACGTGGCCCCAGACCTGTCGAACACGTCTTCAGATTCCAGCCTCCCCATCCGTAACCTGGAGATGCCAGAACCCTTTAGGACTGTACCGGGATTTGAGAAAGCAGTGCCTGTCGTGTGCTCAGCATTGTCCAGATTCTCAGGGAATACCCAGTGCTAGCTACTTTAAAGAATAAAAATAATAATCCACATATCCGTACCTCTTCCCGGTGCCGGGCGCTGTCGTAAATGTTTTACGTGTGTTACTTCCTGTAATCCTGGCAGAGGTCTTAGGAGTGGGTATCAGTAATGCCATCCTCGCGTTACAAAAGAGGAAACCGAGGCACGAGGAATTTGAGGAGTGTGCCAAGGGCATAGAGACAGTACGTGGCCATGCCTGGCCCCAGGCCCCTCACACCAGTGCCACGTCATAGAAACTCAGGCAATCATTTTTTTCCAGTTGATGGAAAAACAGCAAGATGTCAGCACTCCGCGTCCCCTCATTTTACACAGCAGCCACTAACATCACCTGTCTGGAGAGCACATGCATGCAGTCCACACTTTCCTCCCAATTCTGCAATTTCCAGTTTGCCACGGTTCAGTTCTCCAACGACACGGCTCAAATTTCAGTCGCCCCGGTACCTTAGCTATGAGGAAGGCGCAGAGACGAGCTTTGAGGCCGGATCTTTAGTCCGCAAATCACTGCCTAGGCCACAGGTGCGCACCACGATCAGCGGCCAGTCTCATCCCTGCGTTCATTCCGTTGGTTGGCCCCCCAGGCCCATGACGCAGTTCCTGCTCAGGCGTCAAAATGCGTTGCCTCTACACCTCTCACTGGCAAACACGCCTGAGACTTTAGGAATGGATGGTCATAAAAAAGGTAATGAAAGTGCAGAAAAGAGAAAGAAACCATGATGCCGGAAGTGAAGCTCAATCAGATGTAAATGGAACCATAAAAGAAATAGCTATCACACGCGCTGCTGCCGTTCCAGAGGCTTCTACATGTGAAGTCCAAGGGCCGGGGCGAAGGTGACTTACTGCCTTGGACGAGGGCTGTGCTTGTGATGAGGGATGACGGCGTCCCTCAGAAGGTGACATCGGCAAAGAGCTTTGGGTTAATGGGCTCTCAGAGACACTGGACGACAGTGAGGACGCAGCGGGCCCAATGTTGGCGGCGCCTCCAGACCTATGCAGGAGTGTTCACCGACTGCACTCTCTCAGCAAGTTGTTTTTCTTGTTGTTTATTACAATGAACTTAAATACCTTTTAATCCTCTGTTTCTAATGCTTAAACTACTGGGTATAAAATAATTAATAGATTTTACTATAGTTTTTACTATTTTTTACTTATCGATGTGCTTCTAAGTGACGCAGAGACGACTTCTAACGGCTTGACAAAACGTCTTCACGGCGGCAGAACGGTGGTGACATTTCCCAGTGATCCCGCAGGTGGCTTTGCGCAGGCGCAGCCCGCACCGAGCCCAGCTAAGGTGCACAGCGTCTGCGTCCAGCGTCCTCACCTAAGGAGCGCGCTCTTGGGCTCGAGTGGACCAGGAGGCGGCAGGAGCGAGCGCTTCCCTCACCTGGAGAGATGGCTCCCTCCACGCCTTCCTCCCGGCTCTCCACCCGGCTTCCTGCCTCTCTACTTCCGGTTCCTGTCTCCACTTTATCCTAAGGCCCCGGCACTTCCAGGCTGTTTCCGGCACCCTTGTCTTTGGCAGCAGCAAGCACTCCTGGGTGTTGAGCTGCCTGTAACTCCGTCCCTCCCTCACAAGCTCCTACAGCAGGGAGGGTATGCCTGTTGCTCCTGGGTTGCAGGAGAAACTGAGGCACAAGGAAAGTGGGTCACTTGCCCAGGTCACTAGAAAGGAATAGGAGTTGAACCCAGGCGTCCGCCCTAGGACCTACAGCTGAGCTCTCCCCAGACTGCCCCTCCGTGATCTCCACCCTGGGCCTGGGGTTGGCCACAAGCTACCCAGACCACAACCACAAAAAAGTAATATTAGGGGAAATGAAATTATGTAGTCTCCAGAATATGAGAACTGTAACACTTTAATTGTTTGATTAGATTGTGTATAACCGTGTTTATTTGTATATACAGCATAACATGTTATTGACTTGAAAAATCACTAAATTCAGCATTCAGAAAATTTTCATTATATATTTTAAACAGTGTCTGTTTTCTTTTTTCTCTGAAAAACGTCCCAAAGGACAGGGATAGGCTGTATGCTTAGGAATTCTTAACATCATAGTCAAACCTTAAACAGCTCCTTTTTTTAAACAAACACGTACAGATTCTTTCAAATTAATTTGTAACCAAATACATAGATACAAGAGGAGGAAGGAAGATTTATCTGCTCATGGTTCTGGAGATTTCACAGGGCTCAGTCCACGTCAGACCAGGCCGTGCTGGTGGCGCGCAGGCCACGGTGGTAGGAAGTGAAGATAGCACAAGAGGGAGGAGAGGCACACGGGAGCCCCAAGGGCACAGGGGCCCGTAACCTCCCTCCAGCCACATCCCACCCAGTGAACCCATGAACCCATCAATGGATGCATCCCCCAGTGAGATTACCGTCCTCAGGACCCAATCATTCCACCTCTGGGAATTTTAGCATTACCAATACCTGATCTTCTCCAGGGGATACTCTATATCCAACCCATAATACCCTTTCACCACTCTGTCTCCTCCCCTCAGCAAAGAGCCATTGTCCTATTCTCCCAGGGGCACCGCTGTCACGGACCAAGGAAGGCTATCACTGGGGACGTGGGGCAGGAGTCTTCTGACCAGGGAGATCCTGACACTTCCCACAGGAAATGGGCAGGGCAGATCTGGGAGGACCCTGGCCACACAGGCAGGGGCCTAGTGAGGAGCCTCACCTGCTGCAGGGTGGATCAAAGCCTCCTTGCACTCCTGCTCACCAAAGCTTGGTGTGGGGAGGTCTCCGCTGGAGCTGCACTGGGCAGGCCCACCTGGTTGTGACTTCCCTGAGCGGCAGCCTTCCTCCCAGGGCCCGATGGCCTCAGGTACTCAGTCCCCAGGGACCCCACAGAGGATGGGTGTGTGTTGGGGGCTGGCCTTGCCCTTGACTTACAGCTTTGTCTCTGCTTTGGACCCTCCTCCCCCTCCTCCTCCTTCTCCTCCTCCTCCTCCTTTTCCTCCTGTCAGGCAGACAAGCCCTCCCCGTGCATGGGCCCCGGGGGAGAAGCACTTTACCTGGGGGGTGGGGAGGTCCCGGGCTGTCTCGTCTACATCCCCAGGCCACGCTGACAGAGCCGAGGGCCCTGTCCGCCGGCCTCTCCAGCAGGGGGCGCGCTGTCTCAGCGGCTTCAGGGAAAACCTCCTCCCAGCCAGGGGACAGCCGCGCCCAAGCTGCCTCCCGAGGACAGCCCCGAGTAGCTCTGGGGAAAACAAGTTTACTCTGCGGGAGAGCAGGTGACCAGGTGTGGTGGGCGAGCAGGTGACCAGGTGTAGTGGGCGAGCCGCCGCGGCGAAGGTGGCGAGGGTGCGGTTCTTGATAGGGAGACAGAGGGAAGAATTGAGTGAGACAGGACAGGCCGGTGGCCCAGGGCCCACAGGCAGGTCGGACTCCCTTTTCTGAAAAGGGGCCGTGGGCCAATCTCTACCGACCTACCACCATGACACACAGGGGCAATGTCTGAAAATTTAAAGGAAAAAAAATCAGGTTTTTTTTTTTTTTTTGCTACAAATGCGTCCGTCCGTCCGTCTGTCTGTCTGTCTGTCTCTCTCTCTCTCTCCCCCCCCCTAAGTATTTTTAATACAAGGCTTAGCATATCACTTCCTTGTCTTAACTGGGATTACAGACTGGGCTAAATTTGTTTAGACAAGCTCTATCACATTAAAAAAAAAAAAAAAAGAGGAAGGCAAAGTACACCGAGTCTCCGAGTCCAGAGAACATTCCGTTCCCGGGGCTTCGGTTTATAACTAAGTGCTTTACATTAGCAGGCAAGCTATAGCTTGTAAAATGAATGTGGAAACTTTCCGAAGAATGACGCGCTCCTATTTATTATGCAACCGGAGAAAATTCTGGCTGGGAGAAATCTTTAGCTGAAAGCGAACAGGATCCGTACTTAATTGTTCTCCGGCAAAATTAAATTAAAACATCTCTGTTCCTTTGATGGTAATCTTGGTAGCAGGCTTTCCTCTTCTAGCCTGCCACGCGCAGTTTGCCAGGCTGGGCGTCACTCGTATAATTGGTATGATGGGAAAAGATAGGAGTTCCCTGGGCAGGAAAATCAAGTATCTCAGGTGTTGACATTTTGTTCAGTAGATATTTCTTTAAAGAATGCTCAGAGTCTTAAATTTAGAACTATGGTTTTTTTTGTTTGTTTGGTTGGTTGGTTGGTTGGGGTTTTTTGGTGGTACTGGGGTTCCTGGAAACCCTTCTACCTCAGGGCTACACTCCCAGACCTATTTTATACTTTTTATTTGGAAACAGGGTATCTTAAGCCACCGCTGGCGTCAAACCTGCGCGATCCTCCTGTCTCCGCCTCCCAAGCGGGGAATTACAAGCGTGCGCCACCACGCCCGGCAAAGCTATGAATTTTTATCTGTAAAAACGATCCTTTTTTGACCATGTCTAAAATAATTATTTGAGAACCATCTATACTTTTTTTTTTTCTTCAGTACTGGAGATTGAACCTCTGAGCTATACCCCCAGCCAGCCCTATTCTTTAGTCTTTATTTTAAAACAGGTTCTCACTAAGTTGCAGAGGGCCTCACTAAGTACCTAAGTCTGGCCATGAACCTGCAATCCTCCTGTCTCAGCCTTCTAGATATAAGCATATGCCACCATGCCCAGTTTATACTTTATTTTTTTGTTTTTGTTTTTTTGTACTAGAGAATGATTTTACCTCTGAGATATACCCCCAGCCCCTTTTATCTTTTATTTTGAAACAGAAACAAATTGTTGGGCTGACCTTAAACCTGTGATCCTCCTGTCCCAGCCTCCCAAATACTGGGATCATAAGTGTGTGCCACCACACCTGGCTCCACCTAGACTCTGTGTGTGTGTGTGGTACTGGGGATGGAACCCAGGGGCATTCAACCTCTGAGCTACACCCCCAGTCCTATTTTTTATCCTTTATTTTGAAACAGGGTCTCACTGAGTTGCAAAGGGCCTCGCCAAGTATCTGAGGCTATCCACAAACCGCAAGCCTCCTGTCTCAGCCTCCCAAAGGCTGGGATTACAAGCGTGCGCCACCATGCCCGACTCCACCTGTCCTTTAAAGACATTCTGTAATATTCCATAAAATGCCCCTACTTTGTTAAGTGCAGTTTGCAATCTTATTCATCTATGAGTGTGATTCTAGTGGAATCAAGGAAAAGCACATCGTGACAATCTTTTTATCACCTTTTATGTATTCAGCAATCTTTCTCAAAGACACCCACTCCCTGCTCTCCAGTATTGTGGAGGCCCAACAGCTCACACGTGGAGATTCACTGCTATAAAATAATCTCCCTAGCTGGGCATGGTGGGGCACGTTTATAACCCGAGTCCGTGGAGGCTGAGACAGGAGGATCACAGGTTTGTGGCCAGCCTCAGCTACTTAGTGAGGCCCTGTTTCAAAATAAAGAATAAAAAATAGGACTGAGCTCGGAGGTAGAATGCCCTTGATCTCCATCCCCGGTACCACAAAAAAATAAGTAATAATATTAATAATAAGCATCATCATCATCATTTCCCAGCGCCCCTTGGTCCTGGAGAAGCTCTGTGGCGTGCTGGGGTGTTCTTACTCTGATACGGAAAGCGACTCCAGCCCTTCATCCAATACCGGGACCCTCTCCCCGTATGTGGCCTTCTTCACAATACTTAATACATCTCTCAACTATGGTTTCTAACTCATTCAATCCTTTTTTCTCATCACAAGAAAATAAATTCCAAGGTAACAGGGACTTCTCCCATCTCTTCCATTTCCATATGCCAGGTTTCACATAGCAGGTGCTTGGTGTTTGTGGGTCTACCTGGGAAGAACTGTAATGACAGCCAGATGTGGTGGCACTGTACTTGGGAGGCTGAGGCAGGAGGAGCACAGGTTTGAGGCCAGCCTCAGCAATTTAGTGAGACTCCCAGCAACCTAGTGAGACCCTGCTTCAAAATAAAACGTAAACTGAGCCCGGCATGGTGTCACATGCTTGTAATCCCAGTACCTGGGAGGCTGAAACAGGAGAATCCAGGTTCACAGATAGCCTCAGCAACCTAGTGAGACCCTGTTTCAAAATAAAGAATAAAAAATAGGGCTGGATAAAAAATAAGCTGGGTTGGGAATGTAGCCTGGAGGCAGAATACTTCTGCATTCTATCCCCAGTATCACACACAACCACACAAAAAGAAATGCAATGACTAAAGGTAATTTCATTAATGACATTGAAAGATTTTGCCTTTTATTATATGCAGTAAATTCATACATATAAAAACGGCAGGACATATGTGTATATTAGTTGCTGTTACAGGTTCCTGAATTTGTCAGAATCATTCCAGGATCTAGCAATTGAGAACCACGTCCTAAACAGAAGGGCCGCACACTCGATCCTGTCACCAGCTACGTGGCTGAGCAGCACCGCTCAGTTTCCCCAAATCCTGGTTTACTTGTGTGGCAGATGGGGTTAATAATAATTCATCTCCCCAGCCAACGGGGCGAAAAGAGAATGCTGCCGATGTATGCAAATGAATTTCGTAAGCTCTAAAGAACCGTGGCCGTCTAGACCATTCCTGCTGGTGTAGCGAAGCGGCATCTCAGAGCACAGCGCTGCCCACGGCTCTCCTCGCCCCACTGCCCAGCCCCTCATCGCCAGCGTCACGATGAAGAGTCCACTTTCCCTGGTGTCTCTTGACCATCCCACGTGCAAGAAAACCCCGTGCGAATTTGCTCCGGATCAAGATTCCCAACTTGCCGTGGCGGCTGTGTGTTGCGTTCACCCAGTGTAGGTTCAATGACTCACAGGAGTGATTTTTTTTTAAACTTGTGCTCAAAATCTGTTCTCTAACAGGTCTTCTCGGTTATTTCTTGCTGTCTCAAACAGATATTCCTTTTTCTCTGGACCAGACTGAATTTCAAAATATGTAGGAAACATTCCAACTCTGATATTCCTTTTTCTATACATGGGAAAGAAGGAAGGAAGGAAGGGAGGGAGGGAGGGAGGGAGGGAGGGAGGGATGGATAGATGTGGGCAGGCTGTAAACATGAGGGTCATGGTGATTGATCAGTCTCTCTCTATTTTAAGCCTTGACATCGGCTCTTTATCACCATGGTTACAGAACAGCCAGCGCACCGGTGGAGCCGGTCCTCATCAAGACAGCCTGCCACACGTAGCTTATCGAGTTTGGCTGAGTACCAATACCTGAACATTGAAAAATTTAGAGAGGGTGTGTTGCTTTTAACCATCTTTAATGGGCAATCTATCCCAACGACAGAAAATTATACAAATCGGAAATGTACAGATTGGTGCACGGCACGTCTGTTTCTGGACTCCTTCCCAGCCTTTCAGCCTACCCATGGCTCCCTGATACCACAGTTCACTTTTGTCCATTTCTGTATCCTATATGAATGGAATTCTGCTGTGGATTTTCTTGAGTATCTGTTTCCTTTTGCCCCTTATTATGTTTATGAGTGTCATTCACGTTTGTGTAACTGTGGTTGATGATTTCCGCTGAAGAAGAGTCGTTTTTCATAGGAAAATGACATCTTTGTGGATCCAGCCTGTTGCTGATGGATGGACAGATGATTGCCAGTCTAAAGCTATGACAAACAATGCTGCTGTGAAGATACTTAGATGAGGAGCCTGGTGAACGCAGCCATGCTTTCCCGCTGGCGTGCGCCCAGGGGCCGGATCGCCACGGCAGAGGATGCGTCCCGGATCCCGAGAGCAGGTGCTGCCCGCCTCCAGTGGTTAGAGCCAAAGTCTACGGAGAAGAGAAGAGTTTCCGCTGCTCTCCATCCTCGCCAACTCGACACGGACACTCACTCCGACTCAGCGACTCGGTAGTGTGTCGTCCAATCTCAATACATTTTTTTTTTTTCAGGTGCTGAGGATTGAACCCAGAGACATTCTACCTCTGACCTACACCTCCAGCCCTATTTTTTATTCTGCTTTATTTTTTATTTTGAATCAGGGTCTCACTTAGTTGTGGAGGGCCTCGTTAAGTAGCTGAAGCTAGCCACAAACCTGTGATCCTCCTGTCTCAGCCTCCCAAGTACTAGGATTACAAGTGTGCGCCACCACGTCCTGCTCTCCATACTTTGTGTGTGTGTGTTTGTGTGTGTGTGTGTGTGTGTGTGTGTGTGTGTGTGTGTGGTGCTGAGGATGGAACCCAGAGCATTCTACCTCCAATCTATACCTCCAGCCCTATTCTTTATTCTTTTTTTTTTTTTTATGGAACCCAGGGGGATTTGACTTTCAAGCTCCACCCCCTGCTCTACTTTTTATTCTTTAGTTTGAAACAGGGTCTCACTAAGTTGCAGAGGGCCTCACTAAGTAGCTGAGACTGTCCTCGAACCACCACGATCCTCTGGTCTCCCCGAATTACAAGCATGCGCCACCACGCCCGGCTTCTATTTTTTATTCTTTTATTTTGACACAGGGTCTCATTGAGTTGCAAAGGGCCTAAGTAGCTGAGGCTGTCTGCAAACTGTGATCCTCCCATCTCAGCCTCCCAAATGCTGGGATTACAAGTGTGCGCCACCACGCCCAGCTTCTCAATACTTTTTTGATTTTCATTTTCTGAATGTTAATGAGGTTGAGAATTTTTCCCGTGGGTAGTGGCTATTTGATTATTCTTCATTGTCCAATATCTTTAAGTCTCATTCCTTTTTCTGTTGGATAATTTGAGTTTGACATACATACTTCACACCTAGAAACGCTGTTGAGCCTTTTATCAATATGAATAATAGAGCTGAATCCTAATTTTTTTCTTAAATTTTCTGTACACGTAATTCTATCATTTGTGAATACTAGCAGTTTTATTTCTTTCTCTGAAAATCTTATACCTGGTGTCTCTGATTCTGTACTGATTGCTCTGGAAAGACTTCCAACACAGTGGAGGATAGAAATAGTGACAGCAGGTGTCCCTGGCTTTGCCAAGGGCAGAGGCAAAGCCTTCAACGTTTCACCGTTAAAAATTAAGATTTAGCCGGGGTTGGTGGCACACCCTTGTAATCCCAGGACTTGGGAAGCTGAGACAGGAGGATCATAGTTTGCAGCCGGCCTCAGCTGCTTAGTGAGGCCCTCCACAACTTAGTAGGGCCTTATTTCAAAATAAATAAAAAATAGGGCTGGGGTGTAGTTTGGTGGTAGAAGGTCCCTGGGTTTAATCCCCAGTAACACACACACACACACACACACACACACACACACACACACACAATCCTGCTTTTTGTCATGTATTTGCTCTAGATTCCCATGGACAAATCTGGGAAGCTCCTGTCTAGTCCTGGTACACTAAGACTTTTTCTTGTGCACAGATGTTGAACTTTATAAAATGCTTTCCCTGTATATACTAAGAAGATCATGTTATTTTTCTTCTTTATTCTATAATGTGGCAAATCAGAAATGACTGGTGTTTCAAATGTGTACCAGTTGCTAGAGTTTTGATCTTGAATGACCCTCAAGGGCCCCTGCTTTGGAGACTTGATCACCGGCCTGTATCTCTATTAAGATGTGATAGAACCTTTGAGAAGGGTACCCTAGTGGGAGGAAGTTAGGTCATTGGGAGTGTGCTCTTGAAGGAGATACAGGGACTCTGGTCCTTTCCCATCTCCCTTGGCTTCCCAACCACCATGTAGAGTAGAAAAAGGGGGTAAATAGATTTCCTCCCCCTCCTCAGATGCAGTCCCTTCCATCCTGGCATGGATTGTTCACTTTATTAAGTTCTTTTAGAGCTGCTACTGTACTTAAAGGCTCTGCAGGCATACTTATTTTGTGTTGGAAGAGGTCAGATAGTCCCCAAGATGTCCAGGCAAATTCCCTCGGCCTACAACTGGGTCTTCTCTTTCCTTCCTGGTCCACTTGCAGTAACCTGAGCTTCCCTGCCACCGTGTAGTAAAGATTTCAGAAGCCATCTTTGGATAATATGAGATTTTTATCTCCCATAATTCAAAATAAGATCCGCATGGTTTGGGGGTATTTTGTCAGGCTTCCACAGGCTAGAGGAACCGGCCCCCCTTGAGTTCTGGAGCTCCTGGCATTCTTGTTCCTGTCTCCATGTGCACCCCAGTACTCTTTTTCCTACTTAGTGTTTGTTTACTTAGCATGTATTTATAGTGCCTGATATGTCCCGGTCATAGTTCTTAGAGCTAGGAATCAAGAAAAGTCCATGCCCTGGTGTTTAGTGTGTAGTGGGGCAAGAAACCACCACCATAATAAACAAATAAATGTATATGGACCATGATTCCAGATGCACCCTGAAGAAAAATCAGATGGTAAAGACTGACCAGGAAAGGGGACCGGATGGGAGAATGATGCCGAGAAGCCTGGGTCCTACCTTGCCTTGTGTTACCACCAAAAGAGCCATCTCGGCCAGGCGTGGTGCACAGGCCCGTCAGCACAGAATCCCAGTACTAGGGAGACTGAGACAGGAAGATTGATTTCAGGTTCAAGGGTAGCCTCCGAAATTTAGTGAGTCCCTCAGCAACTTTAGCAAGACCCTGCTTCAAAATAGAAAATAAGGCTGGGGGTGTAGCTCAGAGGTAGAATGCCCCTGAGTTCAATGACACACACACACACACACACACACACACACACCAGTGAGGTGTCTGTCTTACCTTTGTACACCCACAAGGCCAAACACAATACATACAACTGACACAATGTTGTTCATGCAAAGAAACAGTGTCTTAGGATGTCTCCATCCATTGCCTGTGGCCAACTAGCAATTTCTGGAAGTTCTCAAACTTTCTGGAGGCCTCTCCTGGCCTGGAGCGGTCTCTGTTCCCCTGATCCACGGTGTCTGTGGCTTTCCTGAAGCAGTTCCTGCTCACCTGCTATTTGCCAGACATGGCTCTTGAGATGGAGCCTGGGAGAGCTCCGCCCCACTGGCTCCATCGGGTTTCAAGTCTGCAGGTGAACAGGGCCTCATCTGTGGTGCCAACAAACTTGGACAGGCTTTCTCATGGGAGAGTGAGCTGGTACTCCCACACAGTCCCCTGAAGGCTGCGACTCTCCAGCGGCTCAGGTGACTCAAGGTTAGACACCACGCTCTGGCAAGGATGGGAGCCCAGGTAGGCGAGGCCGCTCGCATCTCAGGAAAGGGGCGTCTCTCACCATCCATGAGGAAATGCCAAGTGCAGCAGAAATAAAGAATGAGGAAATAAAGAATAAAAAGAAATGAAGCCTTTGCTTCAAACCCGTCAGAAAAACTTCAGCTATTTATGTGTGTTCCTGTTTAGACTAGAGAAAAAGCCCATTGTTCTTTGGGTGAAGGTGCGGTGGGAAGGGCTCCAGGGGGACAAGCTGGAGGGCAAACTTCTTGCTTCACCTCTGTTCCAGGAACTCTGCCAGCCACCTTTTCCCCGGACCCAGGAGAAGACTATGCCCGTCCCAATAACTCGGCTACCAGAGGGAGGCAGGAGAGGCATGATCATGGCGCATCCAGGAAAGATACTTTGAGAAAAAGCTGCTAATGGGGCCCTGCTGCAAGTGTGAGGGGAAAGGGTCTGGGAATGAACAATTTTGATAGAATCAAGCAATGCATGGATCAGAGGCTAAGACGAAGGCCCGGTCCTCAACCTGCAGAAATTAAAATGGAGGCCACGTACAAGGAAGTGGAGAAGCGGGAACTCTAGTATGTTGTTGATGGGATTGCAAATCAGTACAACCACTTTGGAAAACAGTATGGAGGATCTTCAGAAGAAGGGGAAAGAACCTACCATATGTCCAGCAACACCACTTCTGGGTATCTCCCCAAAGAAAGGAAACCAAACTACCAAACTAATGCATGTGTATCTATGTTCATAGCCGCACAATTCACCATTGACAAACTATGGGACCAGCCAAGATGTCCGTCAACAGATGAATGGATTACAAAACTGTGGGATATGTACACAATGGAATTTTACTCAGCCATAAAGAAAAACACAAGTACGTCATTTATGGGGAAATGGATTGAACTAGAGAACATTATGCTAAGTGATATTAGTCAGTCACAAAAAATAAGAAATCAGATGCTCTCCCTAATATGCAGAAGCTAGGGAGAAAATGGGTCATAGGAAGAACTCTAGACAAAGGAGGAGATACTATAGATGAGCAAATAAGGCGACCTGACTGAGGAGCATGGGAGGAGGGAGAGGGAAATTCTCTAATGTACGTGATGTACATTCACAAACATATCGAAGTCCATCACTAAGCCAAACATGAGAAGGAGGGAGGGGGAGGGAACGGGGTGGGAATTGGGTAAGGGCTAATTGGGTGGTGGGTGCATGTGTGCCTCCACCATCTTGTACTCCATTAAGATGTACAACTACAATACACCAATAAAAGTTTTTTTCAGTACTGAGGATAGAACCCAGGGCATTCTACCTCCGAGTTATACCCCCAGCCCTATTTTTTTTATTCTTTATTTTGAAACAGGTCTCACTGAGTTGCAGAGGGCCTCACTGAGTAGCAGAGGCTGGCCACAAACTGTGATCCTCCAGTCTCAGCCTCCCAAATGCTGGGATTACAAGAGTGTGCCACCATGCCTGGAAAAAAATTTTTTTTAAAAATGGAGGCCACACCTTATCTGAACCTTACACCCCACCCACCGTAGACAGCTGGGTATGGCCTGAGTCTCACACCTCTGAGAGCTTACTGTGTCATCCTGTCCACTAGCGAGGAAACCTAGCCCCTGACAGGTCATCTGTCCATCTGTCATGGGAGGAACAGCACCCCTAGTTCATACAGTTGAGTCCTAACAGGAGCATCTTGGGAGATGGGCTCTTTACAGTGGTAATGAGGGTAAAAAAAAATAAAGGGGGGAAGAAGGGTGGGACCCCGGTCCCTCTCATTGATGTCCTCATAGGAAGTGGAGATCAGGACACAGACACACCCAGAGAAGAAGGCTCAGGGACAACCTGTATATTTTCCCTGCGTTGGCAAAATGCACAATATATGCTTCTCCTAAACGGTTTGTTTGTTTGTTTGTTTGTGGTTTTTTATTTTTGCAGTACTGGGAATGGAACCCAGGGGCATTGTAACTCCAAACTACACCCCCAGCCCTATTTTTTGGCCTTCTAATTTTTGAAACAGGGTGTCACTGAGTTGCAAAGGGCCTTGCTAAGAGCTGAGGCTGTCTGCGAACCACAATCCTTCCGTCTCTGCTTCCCAAATGCTGGGATTACAAGCGTGCGCCACCACGCCCAGCCTAAGTGGGTTTTTTTTTTTTATTTTTTATTGGTGCATTGTAGTCATACATCTTAATGGGGTACAAGATGGTGGAGACATACATGCACACATCACCCTTCCCTAGGTCCCGCCCCATTCCCTCCTCGTTCCCATGCTTGGCTTAGTGACTGCCGTTGATGTGTTTGTTAAAGTACCTCATGTGCATTAGAGACCTTCCCTGTCCCCCTCCCATCCCCTCAGGTCACCATATTTGCTCATCTATAGAATCACCTTCTTCGTCTAGTTCTAAGCGGTTTTAATGTACCTTCTCTCATTATACTTCTGCCTCTTTTTCTTGGGACTGTTTTCAAGATCAGTCTTCCTGTTACTTTTTTTTTATAGTAAAGCATCTTTTTATTGATATCCATATAGAACTTAATGTTTGAACATCCTTCCTTAAGATGACCCTGTTACTTCTCATCGCTGCCCCCAAATCTCTGAAAGCATCTTGTTCTGCCTTTGCGTCTGAATGATCGTTGTTATGAGTATAAAACTGCTGGTGGACGCCGGGCGCGGTGGGCACGCTTGTCATCCCCACGCTTGGGAGGCGGAGACAGGAGGATCGCGCAGGTTCGAAGTCAGCCGTGCTGGCTTAAGAGACCCTGTTTCCAAATAAAAATATAAAATAGGTCTGGGAGTGTAGCCCGGAGGTAGAAGAGCTTCCAGGAACCCCAGTACCACCAAACAAACAAATTAACTAACTAACTGCTGGTGGGAATCTCCAGAAAGCTCCATCATCTCACAGGTCCCACGGCAGCTGCCGCGAAAGCTAAGAAGCCACATCTGTCTATGTTGCCTTTTTCCTTCTCTCTGGAAGTGTTTATTGTTTTGTTTCTTTGTTTAGTTTAGTATTGAAGGTTGAACCCAGGGGCCTTCAACCTCTGAGCTACACCCCCAGCCTTATTTGACTTTTATTTTGAAGTAGCATGTTGCTACAGTCCTGAGGCTGGCTCAGAACCTGACATCCTCCTGTTTCCGCCTCCTGGGTACCAGGATTACAGGTGTGTGCCACCAAGACCGGCGCCTGGAAGGTCTGTAAATCTTCTCTTGGCCTCGATGTACATGCACGTGGGCCTTTTTGTATCCATTATCCTGGGCTCCTTCTACCTGCAAGCAGGTGAACACCAGGCAGGACAAGCCTCTTGAATCGTGTTACAAAGGTTTCTCAGCTCCTCTTCTCTCCTCCTGGGAGTCGTTACCTGGAAGCCGCCCCTCCTGGGCTGCATCTCTCTTCTCTCTCTCTGCTCTGTTTTCTGCTACCCTTCCCCAGCCACCTTCCAGCCCCTGCTTTAGGGCTCTCATTTCCCTATTCTACGTCCTTCCCCAAAGCTTGTTTTTTGGCCATTGCTGCTGTTTTCAATCCCGCCCCCCCCTTCCTGCACAGGTGAGAAATCTTTCTGTCTGTCTGACATCCACAGCGGGCGCAGTCTCGGCAGCCTCTGGGCCCTCTTGATTGAGTTACCATGCGCATAGCATTAAACTTGGCCTTCCTTGTTCGGAGTTGGGCCACCACCACCATTATCTCCTGAGGAACATTTCCATCACCTCCCGGAGAAGCCCTCGCCTGCGGGCAGTCGCTCCCCAGCCCTGGCAACCGTTCGCCCCCCTTTCTGCCTCTGCGGACTTGCTGGTTGAGACGTTTCATACAAATGGAATCCTCCAATATCTGGTCTTTTGCGTCCGGCGTCCTTCACTTAGCACGATGCTTTCGAGGTTCGCCTGTGTCATGGCACAGATCAGTACTTCACTCCTTTTAGTTAGCAGAAATAACGTCAGTGGAAATAATATTCCATGCACGGACTTTAATGACCACTTCATCTGCTGGTGGCCATCGGAGTCCTTTCCACCTTTTTGTTGATTATGAGCAGTGCAGCTGTGAGCACCCGTGGACGGGCTTTTGTGCAGATGTGTTCTGGATCCTCCTGGGCAGTGCACACCCAGTAGCAGTGGCTGGGTCACGTGATGCGTCCGCGTCGCGCTGTGGCAGGGGCCGGGCTGCCTCACAGCAGCTGCGCCGTCTTACGTTCCCATCGGTGGCGTCTGAGGGTCTGGTCTCTGCTCCTTCCCCGCGCTCGCTATTACCCATCCTCACAGCCTTCCTGAAGGGTGTGAAGCAGCATCTCAACACATTGTATCATCATGGCAAGATATGTTTAACCACCACTTTACCACTTGGCCCACTACCAGGTATACATTAAGTACATCTCCACTGTTACTCAAACATCACCACGATCCATCTCCAGAGCTTTCTCATCTTCCCAAACTAAAACTCCTCATTTTCTCCTCTTCCAGGTCCCCGCGCCCACCACGATACTTTCCGTCTCTGTGAATTTGATTAGTCTTGGGCCTGGGGAATAGAAATAACACCGTATCCATCCTGTTCTGTCCGACTTATTTCACTTGGTTTTAATGTCTTTAATGGACAACTATATCACAGATGGGTTGGGATTCCCTTCCTTTTAACAGCTCAGTAATAGCCCATTGTATGTACAGTCTGAATCCTGTTAAGCCCTCATCTGTCCGTGAACTCTTGGTGTTTCCAACTTTCCGCTGTTGGGAATAATGCTGCTATGGTCATGTTGGCTAGTTGTCTGGCACATGCCTATAACTCCAGTAACTGGGAGGCTGAGACAGAAGGGTCACAGGTTCGAGGCCAGCCTCAGCAATTTAGACTCTTTCAAAATAAGCTGGGGGTCCCTGGGTTTAATCCCCAGTATACCCCCAAAAAAGTACACACTGAATGCAGTGTGGACCCGCACTCGGCCAGTGGCAAGTGTCAGGCACGCTGAACAGCCTCTCCTGTGCATCCCGGCCTCAGCAGTCTTGAACACTCTCCAGGGTATTTTTATCTCTCACGTTTGTCTCTCCCCACGCTGCTTGGTAGACAGGCTCCCTGCTTTAGTTATCTGCTCATTTTGAATCTGGGGAGACTCAAAGCGGATCAAAGTCTATGCACGTTGGCACGGGGCACCCTAGGGAGCCGCTCCCGGAGCCCTCCCGTGGCATGGCCTGGTCTGGCTGGGTCAGCACACCCAGAGGTCGTTTCCTTAGCCTCCCTCTTTTTTTTTTTTTTTTTAATTTTGGACTACAGAAGATGCTTCCAGCCTACTTCCTGGAAGGTGAGCGTCTGGCTGCCAGCGTAGGAGCACAGGGCCTCTCCATTCGCTGTGTGACTGTTCCCTCCACGTGCTCTGAGATCTCTCACACCCCTGCAGCTGTGCCTGAGCTCCTTGTGCCAGCAACCCCAGCTACAGCCTCTCCAGAGAATAAAGCTCCACGTTCAGCCAGGGCACAGCCGCCGCCTGGACCACTTCACCCCACCTTCCTCGTGTAGGGCTCTGCACAACCTCCTCCCTGGGCACTGAGCTTTTGACCTCAACATTCTGTGGCGGGAAACAGGCACTTTCCACGGTTCTGGTGTAGGTTCAGATTTCCTAAGTTGGCTATTATAGTTTGGGTATAAAATTTCCCCCAGGAAGCTGGGCGTGGTGGCGCACGCTTGTAATCCCAGCATTCAGGAGGCTGAGACCGGAGGATCACGGTTTGTGGACAGCCTCAGCTACTTAGTGAGGCCCTCTGCAACTCAGTGAGACCCTGTTTCAAACTAAAGAATAAAAATAGGGCAGGGGCTGTAGCTTGGAGGTTGAATGCCCCTGGGATCCATCCCCAAGAAAAGCTCCCCTCTGGGTGGGGCAGGAGAACGAGGGGAGTCCTTGCTGGCCATGTCACGGTCTCTGGCCCAGCTGCACACGGGAGGAAGGTTGGACATACCCAGAGGAGAGTGTCCAGCCCCCCAAACACACACTCCCAAAGGCGGCTGCCTGGGGCAAAGGGGAACTTCACTGGTGTGGTTAGGGATGGAGCCACAGGCAAGAGAAATGCTGCCTGTACTCAAACTCAAACTGAAAGACAGTGTCATCCCGACACCCGGGACAGAAGCTGGGCTCGGTGTCACTTATGCAAAGTGTAAAAGTTGTACACAATGATTCAAAAAGGGAAAATTACACAGAGCATATAAAGTAAAAATAGAAGCGCGTCCATCCCGGCCCCCACCCGGGCCCCCGTGAGGCCCTCGCTTCAGGACTGGTAGAAACCACTATTTTTACAAGTGCCGCACCTCCCCGGCAACCGTCCCCCCCACCCCGCAGGCACAAGCATGCTCTGAGAGCGCTCTGCCAGGGCTTCTCATATTTTAAAATCACAGCGCCCACGCCAGGCTTTTTCACTGGCTCGTAGATCACAGGTATCTCTCCACATCAGAGGTAGAGATTCATCTCAGAAAGTAAGTCTGTGTAAGTAATCCCCAAGTTTCCCCGCAGGGTAGAGGGGTGCTTGTAAATTACAGTGCACTAGGGACACGCCACCGTTCCCACGGTGCAATTGTGGTGCATCAATTGGGCACACCACAGGGGCTGGCTATCGGCAGATGTTAAGACGGATAGAACCATCAGGTGCTTCTGAGGATAAGGGTTTGTCACCACAAGTGGCACCGTAAATCTCCTCTGTGACTGGGAGAGAGCGGCCTCAGCTAAGAATCAGAAATTAAGGATTAGCAATCGTCAAGGCTGAGGCGGGTGTGGTGGTCCACGCCTGCAAACCCAGTACGTGGGAGGATTACAGGTTCGAGGACAGCCTTAGCAATCTAGGGAGGCCCTCAGGAACCTAGGGAGACCCTGTTTCAAAATAATAATGAAAAGGGCTGGGGGTGTAGCTTGGAGGTAGAGTGCCCCTGGGTTCAACCCCCAGTAACACACACACACACACACAGAAAGATGACTTGCAGGAGAAAAAATAAATCCTGAAATTCAGTGATCTTTTGCATGTCTCAAAAAACTTTTTGTTCCAACTGGTTTAGGCATTTGGAATGGCAGAGAAATTCCCTGCTCCGGTGAGTCCTGGCTCATCAGAGTTCTTAACGGGGTTAATCGGCCCCCCCCACTCCCACCCCCAGGGGACATTTGACAACTTCTGGAAACAGCTGAGGGCCACAGTGGAGGATGCTACTGGTGTTAGTGGGTCCAGGCTGGGGTGCTGCCCAAAGGCCGACACCACAGAGACAGCTTCCCAAACAGCAGACGATCCCGCCCAGTGTCGACAGTGCTGGGCTGAGTACCTCTGTGCTGGGCTGAGTACCTCTGTGCTGGGCTGAGAACCTCTGTGCTGGGGTTGCTTTCTGATTCATACCAGGAGCAAAATTCAATTGAATGCACCCTCTGTAAGCACATCCAAAACGCACCATTTTCTTGCAAATCTAAACCTAATCTAATCTACTGGAACTCCCCCTGGAATGAGAGTGATTCCACACGTCAAACTACAAAGTAAGAAAAACAATACCCAACACATAGCAGACCTCCTAGACAGGCGAGAGAGGACCCTCGGAGAGGCTGGAGGTGGGGGACAGAGTCCCTCAGGGCCGCCCAGCTGGGGTGTGGCTCAGTGGTAGAGAGCTGGCCTCGCATGTGGAGGGCCTTGCATCAATCCATGCCCCCCATAAAGAAAGCAATAGGAATTTAGCCTCTTGTGTAATTAGCTACACACCCCCTGCCCCTCTCTCTCTCTCTAGATTCTCGTGACTACAATCCAACTTCAACCAAAAGAGGGGAAATACACACACACACACAGATATATAGATAGATAGATCTAGATAGATATAGATATATAGATATATAGATATAATGTTTTATATATATGTCGAGAGAGAGAGAGAGAGAGAGAGAGAGAGAGAGAGAGAGAGAGAGAGAGAAATCCTCCTGCTAGCCAGGCATTATGGTGCACACTTTGTAATCCAGGATTCAGGAGCCTGAGCCAGGAGGATCGTGATTCAAGAACAGCCTCAGCTACTTAGTGAGGCCCTTTGCAACTCAGTGAGACCCTATTTCAAAATAAAGAATAAAGAACAGGGCTGGGGCTATAGCTTGGAGGTAGAATGACCCTGGATTCCATTCCCAGTACCGAAAAAAAAAGTCTGCTACTAGCGAGGTTTTGTTTTGTTTTTATTTTTGTTTTGTTTTGTTTTGCGATACTGAGGATGGAACTCAGGGTATTCTACCTCCAAGCTACACCCCCAGCCCAATTTTTTTATTCTTTATTTTGAAACAGGGTCTCACTGAGTTGCAAAAGGCCTCACTAAGTAGCCGAGGCTGTCCAGGAACCTGATCCTCCCCTCCACCTCCCAAACGCTGGGATTACAAGCGTGTGCACCATGCCAGGCTTCCCCTCTCCTTCCCCAGCCTGCTCCCTTCCCCAGCCTGCTCCCAGCCCAGCCCAGCCCACCTGGAACAGGCCTTGGAGCTGGACTTACCACTCCTGAGGCGTGGCCCCGCCCCGCCCCGCCCCGCCCCGGTCTCTGGCTCCTCCAGTTCAGCTCTGAGGGTTGCCAATGTCTCAGGGCGCCTCTGGTAGACGTCTTTAGCCCACCAAGAAGGCAGAAGAACCGGAGCCATCTCAAAGGAGGTCAGCGCTGTGTACAGAGACTGCTTATTCAAGGGCTGGCGGTCATGGGCGTGGGGGAGCCAGGGAGTGCATCAATAGAGTCTCTGTGGCCTCAGAAAACCCACACAGTAACCACAGTTCTAGAGATGACGGAGAAGGAGAATTAGCTGCAGGAGGCCTCTGCCCAAGGACAGCCCCCGCCTAGTGTACGGATCCGACCAGGCACAGAGGCCCCTCGCGGGCTGGGGGCTGAGCTCAGCTGCTCCCGTGCCCCAGCCTGGACCCACTAACACCAGCAGCACCCCCACTACGCCTGCTCTGCCTGGCGGAGCCTCTGCCTCTCACCCCACTAGTCCCAGGGGAGGGACCTGCAGCAGCCTAACACAGATGCTTGGGTGAAACAGCCCCCGTTAAAAAGACAAAAGTGGGGAGCGGTGGCCAGCCCCAGGTCTGAGGAGGGGTTTTCTCTAAACATGCCGGGCTCTGCCCCTTGTGTTTTAATCAGATACGGAGGAACTGCTGATACCTATTTAGTTTTAAGCTATCATAAACTAAATAATCAGTTCCTATTAATGACCCTAATTACTCGGCTCCTATTTTTAAAGGCTGGTCTTTCAGCATGCTCAAAGTGGGTGGCTTTAATTAGGCCTAATTGTAGATACGTCACATACAAATTTACACCCTACACGCGTGATTAACAGGCCTGGAATTTAGTTCACTAAGTAGGGGTTTGAGGGGGGATGTCGGTGCAGGTCAAGCCTCAACGTCATATATATCTTTTTTTTTTTTTTCTGTTAACTACCGTGGTGGAGAAGGTGGTTTTTGGAGTCCTTCGGGATACACCCCCCACCCCGCCCCGCCTCAGGAGCCCAGTGCTCCATGGTTGTCAAATTCAGTTCCCTCCCTCCGCGCTCTCAGTCGGCGCGTATGTACTGGTTTGATTTTTCTCCTGGATCCGCAGTCCTGAATGTCTTCTTGTAACACGGCGAGAGGGTTTTAGTATTAAAGAAGCTCCCATCCCAAAAAGAAAACAAACGAGGGAACTCCCCACCTTCTGTGCAAAGCCCAGTGGCTCTCCTTCAGCCCTTCCCTGGAAACCAGCCCCGCACCCCTGACCACAGACCTGACCTATCAGATAAACCTGGCCTCATCCTCCACTACTTCCCACTTCGTACGTTAGAGTTAAGAAAATCGAGTCCACCCGGAGGATCGCCTGCTTGTGATTCCGCCTGCCAAAGCGGGTAGCGGTGGAGACCTGACCTCCTGGTGTGAGCCATCACCCTCTCCACCACACTTCATGGGGGCGGGGCAACCAGCAGCCAATCAGGGGCCAGCATACAAACACACCTGAGACTCTGCTCTCCACCTGCGCAGCTCCCCCCTGCCCCTGCGTAATCCACAGGGATTCTCGACACCCACAAAGGATTTGAGACTACTCCCAGGGTCTTTCCCGGGTCACCTCGGCACAGATTGTCTTCACGGTGTGCCTCCGCTGATAAGTAGGCGGGCTTGATCCGAGCACGGCAGGGCTGTGACATCTGGCCGAGTGGACACCAACTCGTTCCCATCCAGGAGCAAAAACAAGTGACCTAGAGAGCCGGGCGTCTCCGGGGTCGGGTTTCTACTGTTTTTAGCAAAGCATCTTTCTGGGAAGACGTTGCTGGTGCCCTGATGTGCGGCTCAGCTGCTCCGTGAGGGCGAAAGAGAGTTGGTGGCAGGTAGAATCGACCTTATGTCGCCTTCCAGATGGGACCAAATCCGGGCCCATTCATTGGCTTTGCCGTTCCGTCGCATAGGAGAGGATTTATTTGAGATAAGGCCAGAGATTAGGAGGTGAGAAAGTCAAGAGCCGCTCGCTGGCCATGGGCGCCTGTGGCCTTTATTTGTTTGGTCACTGGGCACTGTCTGCCTGGGCACAGTGTGGGGCGATTAGATTCGCCGTCTTTGGAACCCCAAGTACCTGGCTTTGGTCCTCGGCACCTTCATTGTCCATGGTGTGGCTTCGGGAACATTGCCTGACCTCTCTGGGCCTCTAACGCCTTGCCTTTATAAGCAGGGAAGTCATAATTTGTTGGGTTGTCTTAAGGTTTAAATGCTTTAATGGAGATAGTGTCTTACCCATGCTATATATGAAAGAAGGGGTCAATTTTTACTGAGCATTTTTCCTAAAGTTAGAACGTCATAATAGTATTGCAGCACAAAACCAACTGCCTATAATTCTTTTTTCTTTTTTGTATTGGAGATTGAGTCCAGGGATGTTCTACCTCTGAACTATACCCCAAACCCTGTTTTTCATTTTTTTCTTTTTTCTTTTTTCTTTTTTTTTTTTTTTTTTACTAGAGACTGAACCCAGGGACATTCTACCTCTGAGCTACACCCAGCCTTTTTTTTTTTTTAACTTTTGAAACAGGGTCTCACTAAGTTGCTGAGGGCCTTGTCATAAGATCCTCCTGCTTCAGTCTCCACAGCATTGATTTTCAGGTATTCACCACCACATCCTGCTAAAGTTACTGTAATTCTTAACTCATCTAATGCATCAGCCACTGAGAGAAGCTGCTGACCCTCGATCCCCACACCCAAGACCGGCTGCGATGCAAGTCTTTAGGGTTGTCGTCGATGGCGGTCATATGAACAGACAAATACTGGAAATACCTACCACAAATCCAGTGTAGCTGAATGCCAGGCTGCACTCCTGCCAAGGGAGGGAGGACTTGCGGCTTCGTGAGGTTAGAGACGGTGCTCCCTCCAGAAGCCACGGGGACTATTCAGTGTCCTCGGAAGACCGATGCCACCGTGATAACCTAAAGCTGCCCCAAGCCTTTGTGTGTGTGTGTGGTGCTGGGGATAGAACTCAGGGGCTGCACTCCCAGACCTATTTTATATTTATTGGGAAACAGGGTCTCACTAGGTCGCTGAGGGCCTCACTAAGTAGCTGAGGCTGGCTTCGAACTTGCTCCATCCTCCTGTCTCGGCCTCCCAAGCGCGGGGATGACAAGCGTGCCCACCACGCCCACTCTGCGCTTACTTTCATGATCTGAAGTTTGGTTCCTCGAGGTGCAGCTCCGGCCGCCACATTTCTTTCCTCGCTGGTTCTGTTTCTATGAAATCGTATTCCCCAAATTTCCCTGAAGTGGACTCTTTTCACTTTAAGTGAAGAAGTCCACAGGGATGAAAACTTACACAAGGGAGAGGAAGGCTTCGCACTCAGGTCCATGCGCTGGACTCTCTTCAGGTGCGAACATAAGGTAAATCCGAGCTGAGTGGGATCGAGTCCCCTGTGTGGCCCCAATGGACAGGGGAGGAAGAGAGAAGGCCACAGCAGCGCCAAGTGGGCTCAGGGAGCACCCAGCAGCGCTCCTCTCCCCAGGTGGTGCAGACCCGCCTGAGCCAGCTGGGGCCCTCCCATCCTAAGCTCAAGACCGTAGGTCGACTCCAGCGCTCTTCTGCTCATGTGGCCAGAGTCCTTTGCAGAAAGCACAGTGCCTGAGCAATTCAGATGCGAACAGAGGGAGGCTTCAGGCTGGGATCTCCTCCTCTCCATCCCTTGGCTCCGTAGGGCCACCCCAGCCTTCCCCAGCCCCTTTCCAATTGGCCCCCAGCTCTCTATAAATATCGCGGTCGGCGCGCAAGTCCCAGCCTCCATGGGGTCACCCTCTGAGTGAGTAATCCCATTACCAGCCCTCTAAGCAAGTCGCTCCCTCAGGACACCCGCCTTCCATCCCTCGTAGGTTTAAAAATGATTCATAAGTCCGTCCATCGCACGATAGTGAGTCACATGTTGGGAAGAGCTAAGAGGATGTGTTTTGTGTACACAGAAACGTAAGGTTTGCACATTTCTGGGACTTCAGCTTCTTGGGGAGGGAGCCGGGGGAGACGTGGATTCCGCATTTTTTCAAAGTGAATCCTGCAAGAAACTCATAACAGGCAACATCTGCAGGCACGGGTCCCCAAGGCCTGCATGTGAACGGTTGCTGATATAAATAGATGTGCTTTTAAGCAAAGACAGATGTCCCCGACCAAAATGTTAAGAAAACACATAGAACAGTTAAGTTCAAAGCCATCTTGGCTCTTGTGCCTTTCCCAGTAGGCGAATCTTCACTGGGCTATGACAGCGGGGGCGGGGGGGGGGGGACATTCTGTTTCCCAGTAAGAAGACATGTGGCGCCAGGGGCGCAGGTGCGGGGTGCCGGGGCCAGGGGAGCCCCTGCCTGGCCAGGCGGCCGCAAAGGCCCCATTGCTAAGTACTCTCACGGCTTTTATTGATTTATTTGAAGCCTCCTCTACTCAGATCTCTTTGGAATATTGTTCCAAGAGTACTAAGTGGGAGACACTGGTCAAGAAGTTAAAGAACTGAGGGTCAGCCAGGCTGCCATCAGAGAGAGAAGGATCCAGAAGCCAGCAGGGGCGCGGGACCTCGTCACATCACATGTTCTGGAAGGAAGGACCTGATACCAGAGAGCCGACAGAGGAATCTGCATGTCTATGGAGAAACATCCTTAGTGAGATTATTAAGAAAACTAGAGCTGAGCATGGCGGTACATACCTATGAATCCCAGGACCTGGGAGGCTGAGACAGGAGGATCGCATGTTCGAGACCAGTCTCAGCTATGTAGCGAGACTTCAGCAACCTAATGAGACCCTATTCCAAAAAATAATAATAAAATAGAGCTGTGGGGGCTAGTCAGAGGTAGAATGCCCCTATGTTCAACTTCCAGTACAAAAAAAATTAGAATGAGGCTGAAGGGTGGTTTAGAAAGAGAACTGCATGGTGTTGGGTGAGTCATGCAGTCTGCTGGAAGAATTTTCACATACACTGGATGTGAGGGCTGCAGCAGAGAATTAAAACCTCCGAGGAATTAGAGGCAGAAGGTTAGTGTCTAATTTACTCACACCTCCCTTTATATGGTCAACAATTCTACCGACTCCCCCCAAAGCAGGGCTTCCCTGCCCTTCAAGAGAATGTGGTGGAGACCTTCCGGGCCTTTGGACTGGCCTTCTCGGGAAGGCAAGGAAAGTGTCTCTGCTTTAGAAGGAAACTATCTCTGCTTTGGAGGTGTGTCTGATTAAGTTGGGGTATTCACCTAGAAGACAAAGCAGGTCGGAAGGCCAGCCCCGCCTGGTCCCAGCCAGAGCATCGCAGGCTCCATGGCTCAGGCACGGGGAGGAGAGCTGGTGTCCTCGCTGCCAGGGCTCGACCACCTTTCTGACCACACCCAGGAGTGGGCACACTTACTAGGTGAGGTGTAGGGGAGAACAAGCCAGCTTCTGGGTCATCTGTCATGAAGACAGATGGAACTTGGGTCTTTCTAAGCTATCTGTGATAGTGAGCTCTCCATTGCTATGACCAAATGCCTGAGAAAATCTGTGTAAAGGAGAAAAGATTGATTTTGGCTCCTGGTCTCAGAGGTTTCATCCATGATCACGTGGCTCCACTGCCAGTAGGTGATGTGGTATAGGAAAACTAACCATCTCTTGGCAGCCAGGAGGCAGAGAAAGAGAGATACAGGAGAAGAAGGGGCCATGGACAAGATCCAGCCTTCCAGGCCACGGTCCCAAGGACCTACTTCCTCCAAATAGGCCCTACCTCCTAAGATCCACCACATCCCAATAGCCCATTAAATTATGAATTTGTCAATGGATTAATCCATTGACCAGGTCAGAGTCTTTGTGATCCAAACACCTTCCAAAGGCCCCTCTCCACACACCGCTGCCTTGGTACCCATGCCTTCAATACAGAAGCTTTGGGGGAAAATTTCAGATCTAAAGCATAATAGTCTTTCAAAAGAAAGTCCACCAAAGCCCTGATTATGAATCAATTTAGTACGTATGTTACACTGTTCCTGCACCTGAGCATTATTGTTAATAGGCAGTTACCACTCCGTTGTGAGCACGGACTGGGCAAGTTGTCAGAAGTTTCAAAAGTAGGCTCTGGTTGGATCACTAGGACAAGACAGCTGTGAATTAGGGCAGATGCCATCTTAACCAAACATTCAGAAGAGGCTCCAGGTGTGCTTGTTGGTGGTAGACCTAGTGTAGCAGAAATGGGCAGTTCTGCATCCTCTTCCTGGGCACACAGGAAGACTACACTTCCCTGCATCCCTTGCAGCTACGTATCCTTAGGTCCTAACCACTGAAACGTGAGCAGAAGCAATGGAACTACCAGCAGACTTGGTCGTAAGACTCCCTGACTTACCTCCAACACGCTCTCTTTCTCTTCTGTGATGACCCATGTGTTAAAGATGGTGGTTTCACAAGATGGTGGTTTGGAGGCGGGATCCCTAAGTTACCCCTCCGAAGACAACTCAAGAGAACTGCCCTGGCCCATCACACTGTCAGATGAGTGGAAACAAATCTCTGTTATGTTAAGACACTGAGATGTGTTTATTATTCTGACTCATCCTTTAGTTTCTGGGAATCATCCATACACAGGCCACCAACCAAGGTGCCTTCCAGTAATGTGTTCGCTGGCATTTTCCCGGTCGAGAACATAGTTTAAAACCATTCCTAAAGAATTTCAGCTGGGAAGAGAAAGAGAAATGGGGAACTAACGGGATTGAGGTGCAGTGAAGCCCAAGTGGGGACCAATACACGAAAGGAACGTCAAGCTGTCCAGTTCATTTACCTGACAGTTGGCTTTGGGAAGTAGTCTATTTCTTGTCCCTCAGTACAGACAAGTGTCAAATTCCACGGCCCACTTGTTTAATTTGGTGACGCAAAATCTGGGAGCCAGGGTTCTTTGGGGAGGTCAATCCGAGCCTGTGGCCGGGCCATCGCTGGCTTCCTTCATTCAGTTCCCTGAGGAAGCAGACTGTTACTGATAGTGACTACTCTATATCTTCATTTATTTGGTTACCGGTAGCATGCAAATTCCTCATCTCTCTTTGTTCTCTAGGTAATGTCATGGATTGCTTTTAAATGTGTTTACCCCATCCTGAAATTCCCCACTGCGCACCCAACTCTACTGCAGAGAGGCTGAGACTCAAGCCTCTGCCCTCAAGGCGATAAAGGAACATGTGAGGAAGTTAGCAGGACCTTCCAATGAGCAGGAGGGATACGAGTGGGAGGAAGGCGTGAGCTCCAGTCTGGGGGCTTTCAGAGGTCCTGAAAATGATGAGCATTTGGAAGAGTCAAGAGAAGAATTTGAGCACGACGATAGGATTCTGGAGGGTAGGAGGAGGCGCTGGGAAGACCTGCTTGGCCGGAGGAGACACACATTATAGAAGGGAGGGGAAGAGGGCTCATGGGGAAGAGCAGGAGACGGAGCCTTGGAGGCTGCTGTAGCCCTAACCCTAACCCTAACCCTAAGGCGGAGTAATGGGCCTCTGAGGGTGTCCAAGCCCAATCCTTGAAACCCGTGACTATGCCACCTTCTGAGACCAAAGGGTCTCAGAAGATGTAGATGTGATTGATACGGGGAGATGGCCTTGGGTTACTTGTAATCACAAGCATCCTTGTAACACAAGAGTGCTTGCCTGGCCCACAGCCCAGGTGTGTCAGGGCAGTGGGGTAGGTTGTGAACAGGTCAAAGACAGGGCCCAGAGACAGCGTGGGGAAAATATGGTTTAGCGGGAAAGCTGACCCCCTAGGCTGGATCAGCGGCGGCTCCAAGAAGTGCGGTAATGACAGACTGTTACATGGCCTCTCTGTTCCTCACGGGGCTTCACCAAGTCTCCCTCACCCCCACGTGTCCAGTGGCCACTGGCCGCATTGGGGGGGGCACATATCTTTCTACGGTGACCTCAGTTCTGCACCCATCCTCACTCAGAGAGGGGCATACGATGTCAGGCTGTAGAAGCAGTGACATTATTACTCAGTTAGCTTGTAGGACCAGCCTCCAGGGAGCAACTGTCCTGGTGTGCATGCCAGAGAGTAGCGTTCTCTCGGTAATACTAACTTGCCCTGGTGCCCAGGGTGCATAGGAGAAATCAGTGACCATCAACATAGTAAGTACCTGGACTTTCCAGCCCAGGCCTGCTCTCACTGTCTTCTTACCTTGGCTGGATTTGGGGCAACAGGAAAGGGATATTTGGGGAAATGGTGTTTTACTGTAGCCCTTTTCTCTAGTGATGATACAGTGTCAGACTCAGAAGATGTGATGAAAGCAGGGAGAGAGAGAGAGAGAGAGAGAGAGAGAGAGAGAGAGAGAGAGAGAGAGAGAGAGAGTGTTAAGTTACCAGCCTTGAAGATGTAGAAGAGGCCATGAGCCAAGGAGTGCACAAGGCCCGCCAACACTGGGAAGAGAAAGATTTGATTCTAGGACCTGTGGAAGGAGCCCAGCCCTGCCCACAGTTTGATTTTTAGGTCTCCTGGCCTAAAACTGTAAGATAATAAATCTGCGTGGCTTTAAGCCACTAAGTTTGTGGTCATTTGTTTGTACAGACACCAAAGCCAATACAGATGACTTCAAACGTGAGCCTGAGGCCATTGAGCCTATAAAACAGCCCGCCGTGGGGTCAGAAGGCGTCTACGCAGAGGCGTGAAGTCACGCTTTCTTCATGTGTGTGTGGTCTGAGCTCCGTGTAGGTGCCACGGAGGCAGGTCCTCGCCTGTCACAGTTCCCAAGCACCCCAGCAGGGACACCGTGCCTGCACACCGATGAAACCTTGTGGGGAATTTTGGGATGGATAACAGATGCATGGTACGTGCGGAAATCCCTGTAGTCAAAGTCTCCGTTCCATCTTACCTGAACTAGACCTCTAATTTTTTTGGTGGGAGGGAGGTTGCTGAGGATTGAACCCAGAGGTATTTTCCCCCTGAGCTACATGTCTGTTCATTTTATTATTATTATTATTTTAAATCAGGGTCTCACTAAATTGCTGAGGCTGGTGTCGAACCTGGGATCTTTCTGCACTGACCTCTCAAGTGCGGGAATCACAGGCATGAGCCCCCACACCTGGCTCTGAGCTAGACCTCTCAAGTACGGGAATCACAGGCATGAGCCCCCACACCTGGCTCTGAGCTAGACCTCTAATTCCCAGATTTCTCTATTTTTTATCCTGTTTCTCTATAAATCTGCTGTTGGGTTCATCCTCCAGTTATATAAATATCAGCCCAATAAAATCTAAATTTCAGGTCAGGTTAGAGAGTCCATCCTTTGCAGAGTGGGGATAAAGGAGCAGCACCTCGGACTGCCTGATAAGATTCAGAATATCACCACCTTCTATCAGTGGAGAGAAAAAAAAAACAATACAAACACACAGATAAACAGATAGGAAGAAACAGTGACCCTCATAGATGTAGCCAGAGTGGAAATAGCAATTAAGAATTAAGGAATTTAAATAGAGAAGTCAGAGGAGTCTGTTCAACCCACTTGCAGAAACATTGTGGGTACATTGAGATGTTGAGATGTGTGGACTTTCTCCTTCACATGCAAAATTTCACCACCACAGGAGGCCCACGAACTTCCTGAAAAGCTCATCTGTATGCTCAGGTCCCCGGGTTTATTTGTCATCCTGTTATTTTTCTTGCATATTAAGACGGATGCTTGTTTCATTGATTTTCAACCTTTTTTTTTTCCTCCAAGAGAAACAAAACTATAAATGTAACTTCCAAGTTCAGCCTTAGCTGCGTCTCCTAAGTTGTAATATTTATTATTTGTCTACTCATTTTAGTTCTAAATATTCTCCACTTTCCACTAGGCTTTCTTCCTTGACCTTTTGCTCTGGTTTTCTATTACTACATAAAGACACAAAAACTTAGCACCCACAAACAACCATCATTTACTTTTCTGCCATGATGTGGGGGTTATAGGTTGGACAGGTCTTAGCTAAATGATTTTTCTGCTCTTCCGTGTGCTAGCTGAGGGAACTGGGGTTTGCAGATGGGCTGGTCTGAAGGACCCAAGACAGTGACACTCACATGACACCTTGGCAGGCATGGCCAAATGGGACTGTTGGCTAGAGTGTCACACAGGGCTTCTGCGGCCTGGCGGCCTTTGGATGTTGCACCAGTTCCCGGCAGCTCAGGGGTCCCAGAGAGAGTGTTTAAGGAGAAAAGCCTGTTAGCGTAAGGCTGAGACCCAGAAGTGGTCACTTCTACGGAGCTCTTCTACCATTTTCTGTTGATCAAAGCAATATACAGAGACCTCCTGGACCCGTTGAGGGTGAGCCACCTGCCTTCAGAGGGAGGGCGTACCAAATAATTTCTGACCATTCTTTTAGGGCCAAGATGTGTTTGTGACCCCGAAATTCAAATGCCGAAGAACCTAGTTCCTACACAAATAACTCTGTTTGGATATAGGACCTTTAAAGATATCATTAAGTTAAAATAGAAGCACCAGAGTGAATCCTAATCTAAAATGGCTGGTGTCTGTTTAAAAGAGGAGATTGGGAGGGAGACAGACAGGTAGAAAGACCAAACCAAGGAGAGAGGACTCAGGAGAAACCAACCCCATCCGCACCATGAACTTGGACCTATAGTCACCAGAACTGTGAGAGAATTCATTTTTGTTGTTTAAACTACCCAGTGTGGTGCTTTGTTATGACAACCCTGGAAGATTCCCCTCCTCCTCCTCCTCCTCCTCCTCTTTCCCCTCCTCCTCCTCTTCTTCCTCCTCCTCCTTCTCCTCCTCTTCCTCCTCTTCCTCCTCTTCCTCCTCCTCCTCCTCCTTCTCCTCCTCCTCCTCCTCCTCCTCCTCCTCCTCCTCTTCCTCCTCCTCCTCCTCCTTCCCCCCTCCTCCTCTTCCTCCTCTTCCTCCTCCTCCTCCTCCTCCTTCCCCCCTCCTCCTCTTCCTCCTCTTCCTCCTCCTCCTCCTCCTCCTTCTCCTCCTCCTCCTCCTCCTCCTCCTCTTCCTCCTCCTCCTCCTCCTTCCCCCCTCCTCCTCTTCCTCCTCTTCCTCCTCCTCCTCCTCCTCCTTCCCCCCTCCTCCTCTTCCTCCTCTTCCTCCTCCTCCTCCTCCTCCTTCTCCTCCTCCTCCTCCTCCTCCTCCTCCTCCTTCTCCTCCTCCTCCTCCTCTTCCTCCTCCTCCTCCTCCTCCTTCCCCCCCTCCTCCTTCCCCTCCTTCTCTTCCTCCTCCTCTTCCTTGTATTAGAGATTGAACCCAGAGACATTCTACCTCTGAGTTATACCCTTAGCCCTATTTTATTTTTTATTTTGAAACAGGGTCTCACTAGGTTGCTGAGAGGCTGGCTAAGTTGCTGAGGCTGGTCTTGAACCTACAAGCCTCCTGTCTCGGCCTCCCACGTACTGGGATTATAGTCATTTGCCACCACTCTTGTCTGGCTATTATTTTTAGTTCATTAGTCTTGTGGCCAGAGAATGTGAGCTGTAATTTGCCAATCATTTGAAGCTGGCTGGGTTTTGTCTTGTAGCTTTCATGTATGCGTACAATGTTGGTAAATGTTCTTGGTAAAATTGGCAAGAAGCCGTATTCCACAGTCCCTGGCTATGAAACTATGAAAACGGTGGTTAAGATAATGAAAACAACTAAGCACGTGTACAAATAAACAAAGACCCCGGAGTGCCAGCCGGGCTGTCTGCTCAGAGCGCGCTGAGGCTGAGAAGCCGTCCTCAGCCCCAGGGAGGCAGAGACGCGGAGGGCTGCGGGCAGTCTTCACCAGGGGCCACTTTCAGGGTGCCGGTTCATCTACCACCATTTATTTTGGGCTCACCAGAAAAATAGCTCATTGCTAACCAAGCCGAGGGTTCTGTTTGAGCGAAAATAATCTCCCTTTGCATTGTCTAAAGAAGGACTTTGGAGAAGAAAGAAACAAGCTTTGCTGCCAGGCGCTGAGCAAACGTGCCACCCTCCAGGGGGTGCTGGACTCAGAATTCCCATTGGTGGAGGAAGGGGAGAGCCGCGGTGGGCTTTCGCGGCCGCCCCACCTGGGGCCCCACGCTTCCTTACCAGAGTAGGTTCCTTCATTTCAATGGCCCAGGAAAGGGAACTTTTTTTCTTTTTTGCGGGTCTGGGGATGGAACCCGGGGGCATTCTACCTCCGAGCTACACCCCCAGCCCTATTTTTTATTCTTTATTTTGAAAGAGGGTCTCACTAAGTTGCGGAGGGCCTTGCTAAGTAGCTGAGGCTGTCTGCGAACCGTGATCCTCCGTTCTCAGCCTCCCGGATGCTGGAAAAGGGAGCTTGCAGGAGACATTTCTAATCTATGCACAGGGGCAGGACAGAACAGAAGCAAGAACAGGACGCCCTTCCGTTCTATTGTCTCCCATTTCCATGATGTTTCCCTCCATTCTCAAACTTCTGTCGTTCTACGAGGCTTTTAGAGTGGAGCGCAGAACAGCCCTGCTTTACACAAAGCTTAACACTGTGCGCTTTGGGCCACTCTGTGGCCAGCAGCAGCGTTTGTCTTTCCAGCATACATCGAGCCTATGTGTCGCTGTGAGCACTGGTCTACGGGAGTTGTGATGGACAGGTGATTGGTAGTGGACAGAGGATGGGTGATTGAGAGTGTCGGGTGGCCATTGGTGTTCATTGAGAGTGCCAGGTGGCCACTGGTGTTCCCAGGAGCACTGAGAGAGGGGCTATGATCCTTGGGCTACCGCAGAGCCCAGAGAGGGTCCAATGGCAAGATCGTGCAGCTTGAGAATGGCCAAGATTGGATCCATGCCAGGGCCTGGCCCATGCTTTCTGGCTGCTTCTTAAAATCCATCCAGCCAGGCGTGGTGGCACACTCTTGTAATCCCTGTGCTTGGGAGGCTGAGACAGGAGGATTGCACAGGTTCGAAGCCAGCCTCAGCTACTGAGTGAGGCTCTCAGCAATTTAGTGAGACCCTGTTTCCAAATGAATATAAAATAGGTTTGGAGTAGAGCCTGGAGGTAGAAAGCCTCTGGGTTCCACTCCCAGTACCACCCCCCCAAAAAAAAAATCCACTTAAAATAGAATTGATAGCTGGGCCTTGTGGTGCACGCCTGTACTCCAGTGCTTAAGAGGGTGGGACAGGAGGATTGCAGGTTTGAGACCAGCTTCAGCAACATAATGACACTCTCAGCAACCTAACAAGAACCTGTTTCAGGAACAAAAAGGTTTGTTTTGTTTTGGTGGTACTGGGGTTCCTGGAAACCCTTCTACCTCTGGGCCACACTCCCAGACCTATTTTTATATTTTTTTTTAATTTGGAAACAGGGTCTCTTAAGCCAGTGTGTCTGACTTCGAACCAGCGCGATCCTCCTGTCTCCACCTCCCAAGCACGGGGATTACAAACCTGCGCCACCACGCCCAGCTGGAACAAAAAGTTTTAAAAAATGGTTAGAGGTAGAACGCCCCTGGATTTAATCCCCAGTAAATAACACACACACACACACACACACACACACACACACACACACACACGACTCACATTTCATAGTGTAAACATAACCTCTACTGAACTGAATTATACCCCAGTATAACGCAAACTAAAATATTCTGTGGCAAAAAAAAAAGGCATGCTTTCTGTATTTGGGTCCAAATGTGGCTTTTTTGGCAAACTTTCTTTTAAAATTAGGTTTTTCTTGGCTTCTTTTTCCCGTTGTGACAGTTCCAGCCCCAAGGATGTTGAAAGCCCTGGAGACAGCCGTCACCTTGGCTGGGCTGGCATTCTGGGTAGAGAGGGGGAACTACAAACATCTTTTTCTCTTTTTCTAGGAGAACCCAGACTGAAACCACTGGGTGTGGATTAGGTTACAAGGTGAGTGTGTGTGTGTGTGTGTGTGTGTGTGTGTGTCTGTCTGTCTGTCTGTCTGTCTGTCTTCATCACCTATTCCTGACTTTCTCCTGAAGCACCTACAACTGAGACAGTCACAAAAACAGGAGACTGAGACAAGAGGATGGCAGATTCAAGGCCAGCGTGCAATACTTTACCAAGACCCTTTTCCAAAGTAAAAATTGTAAAGGTCTGGCAGTATAGGTCAAAGGTAGAAAGAGAGAATGCCCCTGTGTTCAACTCCAGTACAAAGTTAAACACACACACACACACACACACACACACACACACACACACACACTACAAACCCCAAACAGTTATCTACGGAGTTGGAGATTTTCTTGTAAAAGTCATGTTTTCATGAAATCATCATAAAGCGTATTTTCCTGTTGGCGGTCTCTTCCTGGATCTGAGCACTCACCCAGCAAACACTTGCTGAGCACGCAGCCTGTGGGGTGAGCCCGGGGAGCAGTCACTAACGCTGAACCTTGAAGGAGAAGACACTGTGCCTGGCACCGGTAAGTCTAGCATGCTCCTATGCATATGAGTTAAGCGAGGTGTGCGAGTCCTGACCACGCGTGGGCAGATGGGCACTCACCTAGTCAGACAAGAATAAAAGCCAGGCTTCTCATCTCACACACACGCCCACGATGACCAATACAGGGCATCACTGCAAATGGGCCGTGGGTGGCCATCACTAACGTGAATGGCAGACGCTTGTGTTGAGAGAGAGGAAGGTCTTCAAATGTTATTTCACCAGAAACACGTCCATGGGTCCTTAAAGAATTATTGAACGGAAGCACTGAGCAATGTGTAAAATAATTTACATAGTTTTGCCTATGTTCTTTTTCTTGGTTTTAAAGCAATGACTTGTCTTTTCAAAGTGGCATTAGTATTGAGCCCTGAAATGAGTCAGGGTTCAGAAGCCCAGTTTCTTTTTATCTGTGCTAAAACCTGTTCTACTTCAGAGCACAATCAATTAAGCAGGTGAGAAATTGAAAAGGGAGAGAGGGAAACGAACAGGATATTTAATAATTTACATCTCCAACAACCATAAGAGGCGTATCGACCAAGTTATCTTAGCATATCAAGAATGTCTACAGGTATCCAGGCGTGGTGGCACATACTTGTAATCCCCAGTACTTTGGAGGGTCACACGTTTGAGGGCAGCCTTAGCAATGTAGTGAGACCCTCTTTCAAAATAAAAAGTATAAAATAGGGCTGGAGATGTAGCTCACAGTAAAACACCCCAGGGTTCAATCTTCAGTACCCCTCTCCACACACACATACACACAATGTCGAAAAAGAAGGGAAGGAACTAAAACCTTTAGACACGGGTAGTCTTTTAAAGGTGTCTGTTTAATGGCTACACTTTAGACTCTGAGGCAGCCCTGAGTCCTTCAATGGCCAGATCCCATGCTTTGTCGCCTGCATAAAACCAAATCCTTCTAGAAAGATCTTCTAGATCCTTCTATAAGAAGGACCACGAAAAAAAAAAAAAAGACGGGCAGGCTAACAGTGTGCTAACTACAGGTGTCAGGCAGTGCCGCTGGCCTGGGGATCCATCCCTGGTCCCTAAGCTGTACTCCCCAGGGGAGCACCAGCTCCCCTTCACACTTGCACAGTCCCCACCCCACTCTGATTTTCTATGAGGTTTCTGTGTATCTCATAGGTCTTTGATGGGGCGCGGTGACTCACCGGTGACCCTGTGAGGACTTTCTCCCTCCTGATAACATCTGGGTGACTCACGGCTGGGACACCTGGGGCGCTCGGTGGAGGGGCTGTTTGTTCAGGCCACAGTCATTCCAAGGGCCACCCTTCCTGGAAGAGAAACCACACACTGGTGGCACCATCCATAGCCACCTCTCTGTGACCCCCGAAACGATGACTTGACCTGCTAGCATCCGTCGGCTCACGTCTAAGACCTGGTTGGTAGCTACTGTGAACGCAGAATGAACGGGCAGCCTTCGCCCTGGAGGTCAAGTGCGCCAGAGTGTGCGTGCTGCGCAGGCCAGGTGGCCTTCCGAGCGTGGCCGGCTGGCCAGCAGCTCACTGCCCCTGCCTCGCCACCTCCAGTCCAGTCGTCTTTGTTCCACTATGCCAAGGGAATGTTCACTGTTGTAGTGACTCTCCTCCTGTACACAAGGCTACACCTAGAACACAGGGACCTTTCAGAAAGGACAAAGGGGCATTGTGCCGACGGGCTGCCCGGCCAGACAGATGGAGCGGGAACAGACAGCCAGGTCCAGCAGGACCCGCCTGGGCGCCCTGCCCCCAGCCGGCTCCTCAGATATGCCAAAGAGGCGGCTTCCTTAGGAGCAGAATGAAACACCTGGGATTTGATTTGCGCTGAAAGAACAAAGCAAGAAATATACAGCGAGCCGGGGAGAGAGCCTTGGCCAAGAAGGGCCCGGGCCAGGTCTGCGCTACTGACCGACTGTGAGACCACAAGCCACCCTGTCCCACGTGGGACCCCAGCTCTCCTCTGAAACACAGAAGGTTGGGAAACACCAGAGCAATGGTTCTAACAGTGTGGCCTGGGCCTCCAGGGCGCAGAGCCTCTGCTGTGCATTCGGGAGCTCAGGGACCTTTGCCCTTTTCATGAGCCCGTATGGGTTAGATGGGGGACTTTTCCAGGGGCTCTGATGGATCCTGATGGCCCTGCAGCTGCTGAATTCAGACAACCCAGATGCCGTCTGTGAAGCCGGGTGTCAGGAAGGTTTGTAAAGATGTAATGGTTCCCTGCGGCATACTAATTCTTCCGTGGATGTTGCTTTAGAACCTGCTAGTTTTCGTTTCAAAAAGTCACCCTTGTGACCATGTCGCAGGTCTACTATTGTTGCCTTTAAATACACAAATATTTTAAGAAGCACTTTCCAGTTTTGATTGTGAATATGGTAAAAATTGGTAGACAGAATTGCAGAGACTATGACAGCTATTCAGGAACCTCGAAAATTAGAGGAAAAACAGATCCGGAGACCGAAAACCTTGACAACCACTGTCTGATCATCTTTGCCATCCTGAAGTTCTGATCCCCTGCCCTGCTTCAGATCTCTCTCTGTCTCTCTGTCTCTGTCTCTGTCTCTCTCTCCCCCTGCCTCTCTCTATCTCTCTGTCTCTGTCTCTCTCCCCGTCTCTATCTCTGTCTCTCCCTGTCTCTCTCTGTCTCTGTCTCTGTCTCTCTCTGTCTCTCTGTCTCTGTCTGTCTCTCTCTCTTTCTCTCTCCCATCTCTTTCTGTCTCTCTGTCTCTCCCCATTTCTGTCTCTGTCTCTCTCTGTCTCTCTTTCTCTCTCTCATACTGGGGATTGAAATCAAGGGCATTATGCCTCCAAGCTACACCCCCAGCCCCTTTTATGTTGAAACAGGATCTTGCTAAGTTGCTCAGGGTCTTGCTAACTTTCTAAGATTGGCCTTGAACCTGTGAACCTCCTGTCTCAGTCTCCCAAGTACTGAGATTACAGGCATGTACCGCCACGCCCGACTACCAGCTATTTCTTTATGCCCTTCCCACACCTACTGATGTTTTAACTTCTAAGTGCCTTACTTAGGATCGTGCTTGTGGTTTACTGCACGTGTTCCTCTGTCCCTATTCACACACCAGGAGGACTGAGGTTTTTGTTTGGTTCATCAGTGTATTCTAGGCTGCCTAACTGAGCTTGAAACTGAGCAGACATTTGATAAGTGTCTGTGGACAGGAAGGAAGGAGAGGGCAGAGGGCAGAGGGCAGAGTTCGCCCAGGCTCAGTGCAGTCCACAGCGCAGGACACATCACCTCTGTTTTGCGGAGAGACAGAGGTGGCGGACTCAAGGGCTCCGGCAGGAGCTCGTCGTGGCGGGTGGCAAGGCCAGGGCTCCCGTCTCAGCTCCTCTAGTCACTTGACCCTGTGGTCTGACTCCAGTGCCGCCCAGCAGTATCCGAGTCCCCTGTGCTCGGCTCTGTGTGTAGTCAGCCCAGAGAGGTGTGGAGCCACCCTTCCTCAACACCCACATTCCTGGTCCCTGTAGAGGACGGTAGCAGGAAGGCTCAGGCGCACATGAGTGGTCGACATTCTGTCCTCCCTCCAGGCGCCAGCCCTTCCTTCGAGGTCTCTGCGCCTGTGAGCAGGCATGGCCTGGAACCTTCCAGAGCCGGATGTGGTGGCACACACGTGTAATTCCAGCAACTGGGAGGCTGAGACAGGAGGATCGCGGGTTCGTAGCCAGCCTCAGCTACTTAGTGAGGCCTTTTACAACTCGGGGAGAGCCTGTTTCAAAACAAAGAACAACAAATAGGGCTGGGGATATAGCTGGGAGGTAGAATGGCCCTGGGTTATATCCCTCGGTACTGCAAAAAAAAAAAAAAAAAAAAAAAAAAAAAGTCTTTCAGAGTCAGTCCTAGGGTAAGGACCACCCTCATTCAGCAAACCTAGGGGGCTGTCTACCACTCTAGCTCCTGCTGACCCCAAGAGTAAACAGCTGCAACTTCAGAGCAGCCTTGCTCCCTTTTCTGGAAAGCTCTGGAAGCAAGGAGGGAGTTTTATGCTCAGCCACCCAGGGCCCACCCAGCTTGTGAGCCCTGTTTAATTTCAGCCTCCTTAGTAATAGTAATCAGCCCCCACTGGGGCCTAGTTCTTCCTTCTCCCTGAACACATAAGGCCTTGGTGGAAGGGGATTCTTCGGCACTTAAGAAAGTTTAGAGTCTCTGGGGAGGAAACGCTGGCACCTGGGAGAGCCACGCCGAGCCTTCAGATTTTATCTTCAGAGGAGAGCAGAGGCACTGAGGTTTCTTAGCAGGGCAGGGCATCCTCAGAGGGACCCCCTGGGAGGCCATCTGCCTGCCGCTGTAGTACTGACTGATAGCAAGACGTCCGGAGGGTCCCCGAGAGGAAACAGATGCCCCAGTATCTGTCCCTGTGAGGCCAGGGAGACCAAAAGACTGACAGCTTATTAAAGAAGTTTAAAGTTTCTCAGGGAAATGCAGGAGCTAAGCCGGGCATGGTGGTGCACACTTGTGATCCCAGTACTTGGGAGGCTGAGACAGGAGGATCACAGGTTCACAGATAGCCTCAGCTATTTAGTGAGGCTCTCAGCAACTTAGTGAGACCCTATTTCAAAACAAAAAATAAAAAATAGAACTGGGAGTGTAGCTTGGAGGTAGAATGCCCCTGGGTTCAATCCCAATACTGCAGAAAGGAAAGAAGGAAGGAAGGAAGGAAGGAAGGAAGGAAGGAAGGAAGGAAGGAAGGGAGGGAGAAAGAAGAAAGAGAGAGAGAAAGAAAGAAAGAAAAAAGAAAGAAAGAAAGAAAGAAAGAAGAAAGAAAGAAAGAAAGAAAGAAGTATTCAGGAGCTAGAATCTGGATAAAAGACGCGATCCTCCCAGACGCAGCAGCCTGAGGATTGCCACCCATCGACTGGGAGATAATTCAAGCTGAGGGCATGGGTCAGGGCTGGGTAAGCTGGTTCTTCCGCTTGTCATGCTGGTATCACTTCTCAGCACAGACTTGTCCTGCTAAACTACATTTCCCAGCCTCCCTTGCAGCTAGATGAAGTCAGGTGACTAAATTCAGACCAATAGGAATGATCAGCACTGCCATGTGCAATTCTGATAGGTGTACTTAGGAAGTGCCTCTAAGCAGGGCATGGTGGGGCTCCCTTGTGATCCCAGTACTAGGGAGGCTGAGACAGGAGGATCGCAGCTTTGAAGCCAGCCTCGGCAACTTCGACTCTCAAGAAACGAGCGAGAACCTGTTTAGAAAATGTAAAAAATAAAATGTGCTGGGAGTGTAGTTTGAGGTAGAGTGCCCCTGGGTTTGATCCCTAATACCAAAAGAAAACAAGTACCTCTGCATCTCTGCCTTTCTTGGTGGGGAGCCAGCTTCACAGGGGCTGAGGGAGGAGAAAGTCAAGTCCCGGTGTCACCGAGCCACTAAGCCAGGTTGGCTCACCTTCCCCCGCTGTCAGAGACGAGAGCCAGCCTCTCCTGGGAGCCGGGTCTGTGGCCCTTTTCCCAAACCCAGGGACGTTCTCTGCGAGGGGCAGACCCCTCTGCTCTGGGTGTGGTTTAAGTGTAGGTTGAGAGACTGAATCTATGACCCGGGATTGTCGAAGCCTCGCTTCCTGCGTGGATCTGGGAAATAAAGAAGGGCCCTGGAAGGGACAGAGGCCACGGGCGTCCTCGGCAAGCTCCACGCCCGGCCGGCTGCCGGGTAGACCCTGCCTGGCCAGGATTTCCTGACAGCGCTGCTGTGTCTGTGTCTGTCGGGGCCACCTGGAGGGTTTACTGAGGAGCAGATAAGGCGGCAGATGTTATTTGCTCCCAAGCAGGACATTTTGCACAACTCCCCTATCTTCACAGCCGTCACACGGAAGAAGCTAATCATCCCCGGGGGGCGTCACCCCAGAGGGAGCGTCCCAGTGACATGCTGCGGGCTTGCCTGATGACATGCTTATCAGGGCTAAAGGTGGCCCGTGGTTAGTAATCGGAGATGCTCTGGATAAGAAACTCAGGAGTCATAAAGACCCATGAGGGCCATAAGGATGTGGCGGATCCGGACAGTCTTGTTCATTGATTCAGGGAACGCTTGAACAACACAACACGCCGGACACCGTTAAAGGTGCAGGGGACACCACGAGGCACAGATGACCAGAGTCCTGCTCTCGCTGAGCTGGTGCTTATATATGGGAGAGAGATAATAAAAGAAAATAAACAGATAAATTAGCACGGTAACTCCCAGCATGCTAATGAGGGGAAGAGCCAGCATGACCAGCAGCCAATGGTGATAGGAAGCTGGGGCTCCTACAGCAGGATCAGAAAGGACGTGTGTGCCTCGGATGATGAAACGGAGCCAGCCTTCCGGAGATGGGAGGGGAAATTCCAGGGCATGGCAAGTGCAAAGGCCCTGGGGCCAGCAGGGTGGGCTGTGCCATGAGCTCTCAGAGGTGGGCGGAGACCCGCGGGGGAGGGTGGGGCATTTGGACTCTGTTCTCTGTGGGCCTGAGATGCAGTCTGAGGACTGTGAGGAGAGGGGCAGACCCCTAGGATTTACTTTTCAAGGATTAGATTGGCTGCGGTGGGTGTGGAGGATGGGCTAGAGGAAGTAAAGCAGAGGGGGGATTGCTGCATGGTCCAGGCCAGCGGTGGTGGTAACCAGAGAGGACGGTATAATAAAGGACTGAGCTTTGGGCGTAAGCAAAGTCTATGAGGTTTGCTGATGGCTTCTGGGGGCAAGGGAAGCAGAGGAATGGAGGACCCCAAGGCCAGGGCTGGAGTATGGTGCGGTCTCCGCACCTAGGACGGGGAGCCCTTTCCTGCAGGTCTGCCATGAGCTCCCTGGCCCACCCCGCCCTGCCCCTCCCCTCAGTCCCTCCGCAGCCACCACCTGGTGTCCCTCTTTCTGCCACACCTGTCCCCACGGTCTAGGGTTATCTCAAAACAGCACCTGGGCATGCGCAGTAACCCTCCCGCAGACAAACAGGTGAATGGGAAGGGCCCCCGGTGTGACCCAGACGCAGGGAGTAGCAGGCAGGCGGTGGCCATGTAGGACTGTCCTTGGGCAGCAGGACCTGGGCATGTCTCGGACACGGAGGAAGACAAGTGGGCCGTGGGAAGGAAGACACCCATCCAGGAGGCCAGGGTTAAAGGAGAAGGGTGCGGGGCGCGCTGGGCACGCTTGTCATCCCAGCAGGCAGGAGGCTGAGACCCAAGGGTCGTGGTTTGCAGTCAGCCTCAGCTACTTAGTGAGGCCCTCTGCAATCGGTGAGACCCTGTTTCAAAATTAAAAAGACTAAATATAGGATTGGGGGGTATAGCCGGGGTTCCATCCCCAGTACCGAAAAACAAAAATTTTTAAAAAAAGAAGCCGGGCGTGGTGGCGCACGCTTGTAATCCCCGCTCTTGGGAGGCGGAGACAGGAGGATCGCGCAGGTTCAAAGCCAGCCGCGCTGGCGTAAGAGACCCTGTTTCAAAAATATAAAATAGGTCTGGGAGTGTAGCCCGGAGGTAGAAGGGCTTCCAGGAACCCCAGTACCACCAAAAAAGAAGAAGAAGAAGCCGGGTGTGGTGGCGCACGCTTGTAATCCCTGCGCTTGGGAGGCAGAGACAGGAGGATCGTACAGGTTCGAAGCCAGCCGCGCGCGCTGGCTTAGGAGACCCTGTTTCCAAATAAAAAATATAAAAATAGATCTGGGAGTGTAGCCCAGAGGTAGAAGGGCTTCCAGGAACCCCAGTACCACCAAAAAAGAAGAAGAAGGAGGAGGAGGAGGAGGAGGAGGAGGAGGAGGAGGAGGAGGAGGAGGAGGAGGTGGTTGTTCTGGAACACCGCAGAGTGGAGTGTCCGGGACATTCTCAGGACCCAGATGTGACCATGGGTGGCCAGGGGACGGTCAGTCCCTACCAGACACCAGGGCTGCCCGTTGGTGAACTTTGGTCCCCGGCTAGCCGAGCACAGAGCTGGCTTTTCTCACTGTGCAGAAACAGGGGCTAGACCAGACCCCAGGTCGAGGAGACTAGAGTGAGCCCCAAGCTGAGGGTCCTGGGGGGCCCGCCAGGGCGTCCTGGGCATGAGCAGGAGCGGGCGGTCCGCCTGGCGTCAGGAGCCGGCGCGCGGTGTTTTGCTCAGTGACGCCCCACACTGCTGTCTACAAGCCAAGATCTGTGCTCTTGGGCTCTCGGACTTCAGGGTCTGATTCTCTGCCGCCCCCCTCGCCCCCCGCACGAACTGCAGATGGTGACTCAGCCCGGGATCCCGCTGCGCACTCCAACGGGAACCCTGGCCGAAGCCAGCTTCTAAATCCCCGGCTCATTTGCTCATTTTCCTGTGGAGAACGTCAAAGATCCAAGTTACCGCCCAAGTCAACAGTTTACTCAAACTGTGTGTGTGTGTGTGTGTGTGTGTGTATGAGTGTGTGAGTGTGTATGAGTGTGAGTGTGTGTGAGTGAGTGTGTATGGGTGTGTGTGAGTGAGTGTGTGTGAGTGTGTATGGGTGTGTGTGTGAGTGAGTGTGTGTGAGTGTGTGTGTGTGAGTGAGTGTGTGTGTGTTTGATGTATAGACCGAGGATTGAACCCAGGGGCATCCTACCACCAAGCTACAAACCCAGCCCTTCTTATATTTTGTTTTAAAACAGGATCTCACTGGGTTGCTGAGTCTCCGGCCTGGCTGAGGCTGGCCTGGAACCCGCGACCCTCGGCCTCAGCCTCCTCGGTTGTGGGACCACAGGTGTGCGCGACACACCGGCTGCTATTCAGTCACACTTCATTGATAAGATCCTTCAGATTCCTCGCTTCGAATTCTTGGCATCTTTTGACTTCCAGCCCTGCACCCAGCTTCCCTGCTCTGCTTATTTCTTCCTCCTCTTTCTCCTCCTCCTCCTAATCTCCTTCTTTCTCCTCTCCTCCTTCTTCTCCTCCTCTCCTCCTGTCCTCTCCTCCTCTCCTCCTCCTCCTCCTCCTCCTCCTCCTCCTCCTCTTCCTCCTCCTCCTCGTTTGTATATGATACCAGGGATTGAACCCATAGGTGTTCTAAGTCCAAGTGACACCCCAGCCCTTTCAATTTATTGATTTACTATTTTGAGACAGGATCTTGCTAAGGTGCTAAAAGTCTCACTAAATCGCTGAAGCTGGCCTCAAACCTCCGATCCTCCTGTCTCAGCCTCCCAAGTCCGGGGATTGCGCCCGGCTCCTGCTGTCCGTTTTAACAGGGTGACTTTTCACGAGGGCCTTGTTCGTGCTCGTTTCCTGTGACTGTGGTGATAAATCGCCACAAATTCAGCAGCTTCAAAGAAGAAAAGCAAAAACAAAAACAAACAAACAAAAAGAAGAGAAGCGTATTCCTGACTGTTGTGCAGGTCCAAAGTCTGAAGCCAAGGAGCTGGTTTCAACAGTCCCTCCCAAGGCCCCAGGGAGGCCCCTCGGCCTGCGGCTCCTCCACAGTCTGCTCTGACTTTCCCCAGCCTTCTCTCCTCCCTGGCTGCCCTCCGTGGCTTTCCTCTTTTCCTCCTTGGCAGCTGTTACTGGACGTAGGGCCACCGGCATGGCCCAAGATGGCGTCGTCTGGAGATCCCGCCTGGCCCCTCTGCAAGCGTCTATTTTTCCAGTCGGGTCACACTCTCAGGTGTCAGGGTGGGACACACGTGTCTTTTGGGGGCCACCCTGTGGCCACGTCAGGACACCCTGTTTATCCCTCGGGGAGGGTCACTTTGCAGACCACGAGGAGGCTGTCAAGGCTCCACGTCAAGGCGGCAGAGAGTGAGGTTCCCTGGGTCGCCGCGCGGCCAACCAGTGTCACAGCGCCCAGGGTCAGAGGTCAAAGGCAAAGCGCAAGGCGTCGTGAGCTCGGAGCCCGTCCCTGCGCACTGTCAGACGCAGGGCAGAGGGCTTGCGCCGCCCCGGCTCAGCCAGCCAGGCCGCGGGGCCGCGGAGTCCCCACCTCAGCGCCCGGCTCACACGGGCCTCGACGGCGGGCGAGGCCTGACCTCCCGACAGTCTGCAGATGGGCCCCCGGCAGGCAGAAGGCCGTTCTGTCCCTGGGAAAACCTCTAGTAGGGAACGCAAGTGTTAGCCAGAATTCTCTGGAACCTTCATCGGTAGATCCTGAGGCTGTCCAGAAAGGCGACGCCGCGGAGGACCTTCCCAGGGAAGGTGGGAAGAGCTGCTTCCGGTGGCGTTCTGTCTTTAGTGTGGCAGCGCGGTTCTGTAACTGTCAGAGATAACGCTGGGCTTTGGATAAGGCTCCCAGGGCCACGCACTGGGAGGCCAGTCCCCAAATCCATAGGTTGATGGTATTTGGAGGTGGGGCCTTCGGGAGGTTACGGTTAGGTGAGGTCATGAGGGTGGGCCCCGATGGGGTTGGTGGCTCTATAAGAAGAGGAAGGTAGCCGGGCACGTGGCGCAGGCTTGTCATCCCAGCATTCGGGAGGCTGAGACGGGAGGATCGCGGTTCACAGTCAGCCTCAGCCACTTAGTGAGGCCCTCTGCAACTCAGTGAGACCCGATTTCAAAATAAAGAATACAAATAGGGCTGGGGTGTCGCTCAGTGATAGAATACCCCTGGGTTTTGTCCCCAGTAAACCCCTCAAAAAAATCAAGACACAATTCTGGCCCTAATAGGGTACAATACATGCTGGGAAGACAGAAAATTGAGAATGTAAAAGACTAAAATATAAAGAACGAAGAAAAAAAAATGTATGCTATGTTCAACAAGGAGCTGTTGAAATTTTCCTGGAGCCAGGGAAGCCATTTATTTATTTATTTATTTATTTATTTATTTATTTATTTATTTATTTATTTATTTATTTATTGTGGTACTGGGATTCCTGGAAGCCCTTCTACCTCCGGGTTACACTCCCAGACCTATTTTTATATTTTTTATTTGGAAACAGGGTCTCTTCAGCCAGCGCCGCTGGCTTCGAACCAGAGCGATCCTCCTGTCTCTGCCTCCCAAGTGCAGGGATTACAAGCGTGCGCCACCATGCCCGTCCCCAGGGAAGCCTTTTCAATGGTGATACTTAGTAAAACATGGCAGAAGTGAGCGAACAGGTCATGGGGAGTCGGGGGCGGGGGGCAGGAGGGAGCAACCTGCCTGGTGCTTGGGGGGGATGGAGGGGGCCCCGGGGGCATGCAGGAGGCTGTCATAGTGGTACCCCGAGCAGGAACAGGAAAGAGAGGTTGTGGGATGGAAGGTGTGGATTGCCTGGACTGACAGCACCTGCCAAGACCTTTTTTTTCTTTTCTTATAGTGGAGCACGCTTGTAATCCCAGCATTCAGGAGGCTGAGACAGGAGGATCGCGGTTCGCGGACAGCCTCAGCTACTTAGTGAGGCCCTCTGCAACTCAGTGAGACCCTGTTTCAAAATAAAGAATAAAAAATCGGGCAGGGGGTGTAGCTCAGAGGTAGAATGCCCCTGGGTTCCATCCCTAGTACTGCAAAATAAATAAACAAATAAATAAATAAAATAAGACCTTTCTTTCTCAGAGTGGCATTGGGCTGTGGGCGGGCTGTAGGGAAAAGGGCAGGCTGTGGGGCTGGGGGGCCACAGCAGGGCGTGTGGGGCCGGAATGACGCTGATGGTGGACTGCGGTTGAGCCAGGCCCCGCTGCGCGGGGACCTCGCCTCTTCCTCAGGAGGGACCAGGAGAAGCCTCTCGGGGTGTGTTTGACCACTCTGGGTGACAGAGGCCATGAGATTCATATGTCAGCGCAGACCAGCAGCAGTGTGTGTGCCTGCAACCAGAAATCGGCTAATGGGCTGTAATAAAAACATCTCTTTGGCCGTGGAAGGAGCGGAGCGTTGATACTGAGACGCAGATGAGCCGTGGACAGCCATGCACGCGGAACGCCCGCAGTCAGCGCTACAGAGGCAGCAACTGAACAAGGCCTTCATCCGCCTAGTGAGGCTGTCAGAATAAAATCAAAGACGGGCTCCCTGGGTTCAATCTCCATAACCCATTACCACACACACACACACACACACACACACACACACACCCCTTCCATAATCATTTGCTAGGCTGAGCGGGCAGCAGCTGTGACTAACTCTCGAACGTGTGAGGTCGGGGCTCAGCTCCGCGGTTTGCAGATTCACCGGGTTGCAGCTCTGGGCACTATTTCAGTGAAGCGAACCTGTGGGAAGCCCTTCTGTGATTCAGAAGAAAACACACAACTACTAGATCATATATCTGTCCAGGTCTGACTCAGTTCAGACACATTTATTTAGGGATTATCAATTTTACGGAAAGCTCGGGCCCCGGTACGATTCGGGTTGTCGAGACACGCCTGCGGCGCGTCACTGTGCAGCTTCAGCTGTGGATTTTCAAGGTGGCTCACGGCTCCAGAGCACGCCTAATACGGGAGACGGCCCTGTCTTGATGTCACTATGGCGACGGGGGCAGCAAGATTGAGGTGTGGCGGGAAGTACCACAGGACCCCGGACACACGCTCCATCTTCTCTGGGTCTCAGTGTTTCCTCATCTCTAAAAATAGGAGTTGGCCTCACTTACCAACTCTCAAACATATTTTTATTTTATTATTATTATTTTTTGGTGGTACTGGGGTTCCTGGAAGCCCTTCTACCTCCGGGCTACACTCCCAGACCTATTTTTATATTTTTATTTGGAAACAGGGTCTCTTAAGCCAGCACGGCTGGCTTTGAACCTGCAGGATCCTCCTGTCTCCGCCTCCCAAGCAAGAGGATTACAAGTGTGCACCACCATGCCTGGCTATTATTATTATTATTATTATTATTATTATTTGGTGGTACTGGAGGTGTAGCCCAGAGGCTTTCTACCTCCGGGCTATACTCCCAGACCTATTTTATATTTTATTTGGAAACAGGGTCTCAAGAAGTTGCCAAGAGCCTCATTAAGTAGCTGAGGCTGGCTTCGAACCCGTGTGAGCCTCCTGTCTCAGCCTCCCAAGCGCAGGGATTACAAGCGTGCGCCACCACGCCCGGCTCAAACATATTTTCCAGCTATAAATTCAGTGTTTCAAGCCAGGCGTGGTGGCACACGCTTGTAATCCCTGCGCTTGGGAGGCTGAGACAGGAGGATCGCCCCTGGGTTACATCCTCAGTACTGAAAAAAAAAAAAAAGATGGCGTGTTTCACTCCCGGGTGAAAGGCACAAGGCACACTATAGTCAGTCGGAGGAACCGTGTGGCTTTGCTAGCACGCTCTCAGCCTAGTTAGGAGGCAGAGCCTTGCTCGTTGTGGGACGTAGGCCCTGGCGGAGATGGACATGACTCAGGCAGGCAGAAGCCCAGCTCCCGGGGCAGGGACCGCTGTCAGCTGTCGCCTCCTGAGACCCAGTGTGCGCCAGGCCTTGTTCTAAGGCTTACCAATCATCAACAGGCCCGGTGGAGAGGCTGGGACCTTGCCAGCTCCACAGCCTGTCTGCTAGAAGAAGGTGGAGCTGGGGTTTGACCCCGGGCAGTCTGCCCCACAGGCTGCCTGCAGGTAAATAGAACAGGCTCCTCTAGTTATCTTGTTTCCAGCCCCCAGGGCTCCCAAGGGAGGGAGGAGGCTGCCCGCCAGCAGAAGAGATTATACGGGGACCTCAAGAGAAGGCTATTTTGCTACTGGAGGTGTCTTAAGAAGAAAACTGGGCAAGGTGGCCCTAAGCCTGTAATCCCAGTTCTTTGGGAGGCTGAGATAGGAGGATCAAGGGTTCAAAACCAGCCTCAGCAATTTAGTGAGGCCCTAAGCAACCTAAGGAGACTCCGTTTCTAAACAAAAAATAAAAAGTGCTGGGGGCGGGGGTGTAGCTTGGAGGCAGAATGCCCCTGGATTCAATCCCCAGGACTATAAAAAAACAAGACAAGGACACAGGGTTTTCCTGACTGGTTGGGACCACCTGATTGGGAGGCTGGAGCTGCCTGGAGACCCCACCTCTGCCCGGGGCTTCCTGGGGCCTGGCCGCCAGCCAATAGCCAAGCCTGGGTGGGTTTGCAAGTTGGAGTGTGCAGGTTAGAAAGCTTGCCTTTCTCTGTCCCTTGGCCCTACGGGTATCAGTGGGATACCTCCCTGCCACATCCGCACAGCAGACACGCCCCGTAGATGACACCGAATCAAACTCCATCTCTGTCTCTCTGAGTTTATTCTTTCCCTTCCCAGCTCCGTGAGCGATTTTGACAACACAGTGTGCTTCGCTTTTACTTCAAGGGCAGGGCTAAGCGTCCCACACCTTTACCCTCTCAGCATCTGACACTGTTTGCAGAATGAATAAATGATACACCCCAGACAAGTGACGTCTGTTTGACTTGCTTCTGGAAAGCCCCAGGAGCTGTGTGTTGACTCTTGATTTAGATCTCGAGGTAAACACGGGCAGGCTCCTCGTGAGGCTTGCTTGCACTGTGTCTTTAAGGCTGACTTGGTAAGTTAATCATTTTTCATAATTAGGAAAACCCGACCCGCAGTTCACTCCCGGGGTGCTTGGTTTTGACAATACTGCCCCTCTCCCGTGGGCCTCCCTCTTTTTGAAGGCGAGATTTAACGTTGCCCTTGTACCCAGTCTCCCTGCTCTAGCTGATGGCTTCCCCAACTCGCCCTCGACTTTCCATTTCTCCTAACATCTCCGACTTCGCCTCTCCAGGCACAGAGCTGCACTTTGATTAGGTCTAATTTACTGGATGGCTCCGGGTTCCCTGTGAACCGGACCATAATAGTCAATGAATAATCACAGCTCCGGTCAGGCTAGGTTTTCATTCTGCTGCGGTATCTAGGAGACCAACTAATAGCAGGAAGAAGAAGAAGAAAAAAAAGTAAGGAACCCTAATGTGACCCCCAAACCAGGATCCTCCAGGGTTGTTTGTTTGTTTTTGCGGTACTAGGGATGGACCCCAGGGGCATTCCACCTCCAAGCTATCTTCCCAGCCCTATTTTTTATTCTTTATTTTGAAACAGGGTCTCACTGAGTTGCAAAGGGCCTCACTAAAGAGCTGAGGCTGTCCGTAAACTGAGATCCTCCTGTCTCAGCCTCCAAAATGCTGGGATTATGAGCATACACCACCATGCTAGGCTCAGCCACTCATTTTAGAGAGAGAGAGAGTCTCACACATTTAGATTTGAGAGGGTAGGGAGGGTTATTTGTATTATTTTTCTAAAGTTTTTCATGGCAGACTCTAAGAGGAGAGTGTGAAAAGAGAAACTTCACGATGCTCTGACGCTATCACTTCGTATCAACCTTTTATTGGTGCACTGTAAACATACATCACGATGAGATCCACAGGGATCCAGTCAACCTGCCCGGAGGTCAACGTGACCTGTGGTGCTCCCCCACCTTCCGCCCCCAGCGCCCGCTCGCGCCAGATGCCAGAGAGTCGAGGTGACAGGGTCAAGTAGGGAGTATCATTTGGTCTGTGTGCATCCCGTACCTCTCCCCTATCCCTCCCCTCTTGCCTCCCCCAACCCCTTCACCCCTCCACTGGTCTCTCTCCTCTTTTTCATGAAGCTCCATTTATTTATTTATTTATTTATTTATTTATTTATTTATTTATTTATTTATTTATTTATTTATTCTGAGGTCCTGGGGATGGAGCCCAGGGGCATTCTACCTCCATGCTACACCCCCATCCCTATATTTTATTCCTTTTTTTTTTTTTGGTGGTACTGGGGTTCCTGGAAGCCCTTCTACCTCCGGGCTACACTCCCAGACCTATTTTTACATTTTCATTTTGGAAACAGGGTCTCCTAAGCCAGCGCACGCAGCTGGCTCCGAACCTGCGCCATCCTCCTGTCTCCGCCTCCCAAGCGCGGGGATTACAAGCGTGCGCCACCACGCCCGGCTTTTATTCTTTATTTTGAAACAGGGTCTCACTGAGTTTCAGAGGGCCTCACTACGTAGCTGAAGCTGAGAACCTCCATCCTCCCGTCTCAGCCTCCCGAATGCTGGGATTACAAACGTGCGCCACCGCCCGGCTGAAGTTCCTTTTACTAATCCCCCCCACCCCCACCCCGTCCAGCTTCTCTCCAGCAGCCTTCGATTTTCTGAGTCTGGCTGACCTCACTTAGTGTGACACTGCCGGCTCCGTCCATGTTCCTGAGGGTGACATAACCACCTCATGACCCAGTTTGAACACTCCTTGGTAGCTTTCCAGAAGAATTAAAGTCAGAATCCCAGAGCCACGTGTGCACACCCATGTGCGCAGCAGTCAACGCACCGTAGTCAATTATGGAACCAGCCTAGGTGCTCACCAATAGACAAACGAACAAAGAGGTTGTGGTACATACACCAGCACGTCCCACCTGCTGGATCACGTACGTGCTACGCCATTTTTATATTATCATCATCATCATCAATTAGGTAGTGGGGATTGAACCCGGGGACGTTTTACCTCCAAGTTATACCCGAGCCCTATTTTTATTTTTTTCTATTTATTATCATTAAATTTTTTTTTTTTTTGGTGGCACTGGGGTTCCTGGAAACCCTTCTCCGGGCTACACTCCCAGACCTATTTTGTGTTTTTATTTTGGAAACAGGGTCTCTTAAGCCAGTGTGGCTGGCTTCGAACCTGCGTGATCCTCCTGTCTCTGCCTCCCAAGCGAGGGGATGACAAGCGTGCGCCATCACGCCCGGCTATTGCTTATTTTTGAAACTGGGTCTCACTAAGTTGTAGAGGGTCTCACTAAGTAGCTGAGGCTGGCTGTGAACCTGTGATCCTTCTGTCTCAGCCTCCCAAGCACTGGGGTTACAAATGTGCACCACCACACCTGGCCTATTTTTTAAAAATATGTTTTGATTGGTGCATTACAGTCTCACATCATAAAGCAAATCATGTTGACAGTGATATCCTGCACACAGCACGTGGTGGGCCCTCCCTTATTTTGGGCTTTGACAAAACACCCCCTTCCCGACCTCAGCTCCGGCATCCCAGCCCAGCAAGGAGAGAGTTCTTGACTCAGGGAGCCTCCATCAACTGGAACTACAGTCCAGATGAGTCAGTATTTTCTGCTATTGTTAAAAGAAAAATCATAAGGTACATTCCATGTCTCCATAGCAACGTAGGTTGGATCTGTATTCCCTCCACGGAGATCCTTCTTAACCTGTGTTCTCTGATATGGGCCTGAATATACAACGAGCAGCCATCAGAATCAATTCAGCCTCTGAGAAACACTGTCTCGGTCTGGGTTGTTTCGGCGGGGTAGACCCTGCCTTGACCCATGCCACGGAGATCACTGGAGACCCTCACCTGCGGCAAACACAAAAGTGCACCGGCATCTCCGAGAGCAGATAACCCCATCCAGAGTTGCCATGGAAACCCCAGCGCGCCAGTGAAGCTGGGCCCTTCCTGGCCCTGTCCAACATGGCGGTCGCTTGAGCTGTCCTACCTAACCTTCGGTTTCATTGGCCTAGCCTATGCCAGTTTTTCTGTTTCGTGTGCATCTTTGAAGTCTAAACTCCCCTATTAAATACTGAGCATCCGACCTGAGCTTAGGTAGGAAATGCACAGGTTTCCAGCCACCAACTCAGAGCCTACGAAGGACCACGGAAACCACAGTGTGGCTGGTGGATTCGACCGTGGCTCTGGGAGGCAGATGCACTCGGGGCTCATCCCTGCATTCCCCATTTAGCTGACCTGGCGGGTTATTAATGCTAGGGCTGGGTTTTGTCTGCAAAAAAGGGAACAGCCATGCCTGGGGAATGGCGATTAGTCCCTGCAGCAGGGCGCCCGGCCCCGGCCCAGCGGCCGAGGGCAGCCCGGCTCTAGGGGGCGCCGCGCGCACGCACCCCGACTCCGCGCCCGCCAGGGCCCGGGTCACGCTTTTATAGCCAGAGTCGAAGTCCATTCGGAAGTTCAGGAAGGGCCGGGTCCCCCGTAGGGACCTCAACTCGCCAGCCCCGGGGCTGCGGCCACACCAACCGGCATCCCGCCCTGCGGACCGGGCCGGGGCGCACGGGGGCCGAGCTTGGGGACCGGGCCGGGGCGCACGGGGGCCGCGGGGGAGGCCGCGCCGGAAGGGCCGCCCCCGCCCCTCCTCCGGCGGCGCCGCGCTCCTCCTCCATCCTCCCCTCCTCCCCCCGGGCCCGCCCTCCATCCCGCCCTCCATCCCGCCCTCCATCCCGCCCTCCGTCCCCCGCGCATCTAGAGCGCGCGCAGGGCCGGGCCGGTGCTTCCTCCTCGCCGCCGCCGCTCCCGCCGTCCCTCCCGGCCCGCCGCCCGCCTCGCCGCCGCCCGCTCTCCTGCGTCCGCAGCCCCGGCCCGCGGGCCCGCCGAGCGGCGCGGTAAGAGCGGCGGGGAGCGGGCGGGCGGACCCCCGGAGCCGGGTGGGGTGAGGCCCAGGATCGGGGGCCGCGCGCCCCGGCCCCGCGGCTGCTGGCCAGGGGTGGCCTGGTGTGTCCTAGGGGGGGGGGGGCAGGGTTTCTTGGGGTGGCCCTGGTGGCCAGGGTGTCCTGGGGGTGTCCTGGGGTGGCCCTGGGTGGCCTGGGGGTGTCCTGGGGTGGCCCTGGGTGGCCTGGGGGTGTCCTGGGTGTCTTGGGGTGGCCCTGGGTGGCCAGGGTGACCCTGGGTGGCCTGGGGGTGTCCTGGGTGTCTTGGGGTGGCCAGGGTGGCCTGGGGGTGTCCTGGGGTGGCCAGGGTGACCCTGGGTGGCCTGGGGGTGTCCTGGGTGTCTTGGGGTGGCCAGGGTGTCCTGGGGTGGCCAGGGTGGCCTGGGGTGGCCGGAGATGGCCGGGGGCGGTCGAGGTGGCCGGGGTGGCCTGGTTGTGGCCAGGTGTCCTGGGGAGTCCTGGGCGGTCGGGGCGGCCGGGCCGTACCCTGGCTTTTGTGTTCGGAAGGAGCCGCGGGCCTGGCAGGGGACGGCCTTTCCCCAGGGCTGCTGGGGCTCGGAGCGGGGCCCGGCCCGGGGCGGCTCGCGGAGGCGCTGGGCGCCCTGCTCGGAAGCACGGGGCGGCGGGGGCTGGGGAGGTGTCACCTGCCGGCCAGCGGCCCGCGAGCCTGGGAGGCGGCCGGGAGCTGGGGGCGCGTGTGCCCGGGCCTTTAGGTCTCGGCCCGAGAGCCTTTGAATGAATGGCTACTGTGAGCGTTTCCTTGTGTTTGGGTCGTGTTTTTATTTATTCATTTATTTGTTTTTTGTTTTTTGAAATTTGTTTTCAGTGCGTGAGACAGAGTAGCCTGTATTCATTTCAGGGCAGCCTAAAATAGTAGCAGACTCGCTAGTTATTAAAGTAGCGAAGTGAGCAGCCCTCTTTGGAGATAGGAGTCATTTATTTTAATTTGCAGGCAAGAGATTATGTTTGTTCTGCACAATGGAAGCTTAGCTTTATCTACCCGGCCCACACCGCCATCCCCAATCGCAGAGATAGATCTCCACGTTAAGCTTTATTAAAATTCTGAGTAATATCTCAGTACAGTAAATGTGAACACCGTGCGCCCCGTAGGGAAATAGTCAAACCTTCATTTCTGGGATTAGTCATCCGACTCTAAACTGATAGCTTCTAAGGCAAAAAGCAAAAGTGTGTTGGGTTCCACCCCCTCCTTCAAATTTACCTACATACAAACCTGAGCTTTATAATCTTACATAAGTGGCCACTTCTCTAAGGAGGCTGCTGTCAGGCAAATCCTTGTTTTCAAATGGAGCCATTCTAAGACCTTAGGTTTCTTTCTCCGCCCCCTCCCACCTTTTTTGTTCAATGGGCACCACAACTTGAAATTGATTTTACGTGGAGACACTTGGCCTGTCTGCCCAGTTGCCCAGCGCGCTGAGTAGAATTGGCGAAGTTCAATTTGATTAGTCGTGTGTCTGCCTGGAACCATTTAGTAGAACACGTTCATTCTCCATGGTTTTTACAAAACTCATTAAAAGCCGGACAACAAAAGCCTTCTCGTCTGCAGCTGGTAATTACAGCCCTTTAAGTGGGAGTGGTAGGCTGCGCTGCCTTTTCTCCTGGTATTTGTACACAAAAACTGGTGGAGGCTCATGGCCCTGCGGATCCATCTCTCAGACGCTAGAAAGAAAGAAAGAAAGAAAGAAAGAAAGAAAGAAAGAAAGAAAGAAAGAAAGAGTTAAGTCAGCAGGAGTGTGTGGACCAAAGGATGACAAGAAGTGCCGTCCAGGTCAGGCGCTGATGGATAATTGAACACTCCTGGTGTGTCTGTCACGCTAGTTTTGTTGACGGACCTTATCCAGGCAGATGACACAAAGTTCTAAATTAAAGTGTTTGGCATGGGCCAGAGGAGCGGCGGGCAGGTCTGCTGATGATCCTGTGCCCCCTCCATTAGATGCGGCTGGCTCCCTCACGGTGCACGGTTACCTGGGATCTGATCGCTACGCTGCCTCTTTGCGGGCCCACCAGTGGCCGCACGTTGCTGGGTCTCAGGTGTCTTACTGCAGTTTGGGTGGTGTGTACTGCTCATCAGCGTGTGGGGGCCCGAGGACACGGGTCCAGCCCGGGCTCAGCCCTGGGTGACGAGGTGTTACGTCGTAGCTGCCGTCATTAGGAGTGACCATTGATTTCTGGAAGGGACCCCACGCACTGGGAGGAGCCTCAGAGCGACCCTGGCCACCTTTGAGTGGGCAGCCCTTCTCCATTGGCTACTGTGGGCACTTCGTGCAGCTCCCAGCCCCTCACAGTCTGTCCAGGGCCTCTCGCTGCCCCTCTTGCCTTTTTAGTCAAGGTATGTGTGCATCCGTGCATGAGTGTGTGTGTGTGTGTGTGTGTGTGAATGCGTGTGTGTGCGTGTGTGTTGGTGACTGGGTTATTGAGATCGCTGATTTAGCCGTAATGTTAACGTAACAAGAAAACAAGCGCAAACCAAAATAATTCCACGAGAAGATGCTCTTTGCTGGTCCCAGCAAGTGCTCATTTGTATCGTACTTTTTAGCTAAAGCTCTTGGCTGTAACAGGTGGACTGTTACAGGGGGTAATGGGGTAGCTGGGTTAAGGGTACCCCAGGGAGCTGGCTGAAGGCTGACAGTTACTAGACAGTTACTAGCCACGTTAAAAATGCAGTGATGCCGGGCGTGGTGGCGCACGCTTGTAATCCCCGCGCTTGGGAGGCAGAGACAGGAGGATCGCGCAGGTTCGAAGCCAGCCGCGCGCACTGGCTTAGGAGACCCTGTTTCCAAATAAAAATGTAAAAATAGGTCTGAGAGTGTAGCCCGGAGGTAGAAGGTCTTCCAGGAACCCCAGTACCACCAAAAAAAAAAAAAAAAAAAATGCAGTGAAATGGGCCTCACCACAGACCAGTTAACCCAAAATATGCAAAATATATAATAATGCAGTAAATATACAAATGATTGAGACATTCCCCTTTCCCTCCCAAGTCTCTGAAATTTCCTGTGCATTCTACACTCAGAATATCGTTCACGGTTACACTAGCTCCTTGTTAAGTGCTCAGTACCACCCATGCTTAGTGGCTACCATATTGGTTAGCAAAGGTCTATGGTGCATATCCAGATCCCCCTAAGCCCACCAGGAATCCCACCCCCAGCTAACCCAGCCAGGATCCCCACCCCCAGCTAACCCAGCCAGGATCCCCACCCCCAGCTAACCCAGCCAGGATCCCCACCCCCAGCTAACCCAGCCAGGATCCCCACCCCCAGCTAACCCAGCCAGGATCCCTACCTCCAGCTAACCCAGCCAGGATCCCTACCTCCAGCTAACCCAGCCAGAAAACTCTAACCAGCCAACCAGAAAGTCTTCAATCTAAGTGGAATTCAGTGGAGGAATCTCTTATCATTTAAACACCTAAATAGCTTGCCCCATTGTTACACTGGAGAAAAGGCTTTCCTTTTGTAACCCTGGGCAGTGAAACATCTTTTAAATAAGAATTCCAGGTGGTCAGGTAGGTGTGAACACCTGTTACCTACAGAGCTCACAGAATCCATCTTCCCGCCCCTGAGAGGACTTCTTTACACCTTTATTTTTTTTCCTTTTTTCAAGATGAATGACTTTGGAATCAAGAATATGGACCAGGTGGCCCCGGTGGCTAATGGTTTTCGGGGGACGCTCAAGGTGAGTGAGCAAGGCTTAATTATGATGCTTTACAAATTAGAAAGTGCCAATTTTGAGAAAAAATAATGTTGGGCTGGATTCCAGGAAACAGATAGTGAGGGGCTCTGTGGTTTATTTTTGAGGCTCCTTCCAGGTTAAAAAAAGAAAACACACACACACACACACCTCCTGTGATTCCCAGTGAAACAGGTGGAGAGGAACCTCGATGGGGCTGGGGGGCTGTCCTGAGCTGGGGTTAGAAGCTCAGAGAGGCAGCTTCCAGCTGCTGTGGATTCCATGGGAAGGGGCGCCGCCCACAGGGGTCGGAGGGCCCTCTTACTGGCACAGAGGACAGCGGCGGGCCTGTTTATATAAACCCCAGACCAGATTAAGATGAAAGAGCCTTCTCTACTGCATAAACAAATTTCATGTCGCTTCTAACATATTTCCTTTCGGGAACATTCTTTCGGAGCACAAACTGGTAATTTCCCATTTGCTGTCTCCGAATGTGACAACAAGATTTGATTGCTTCTGAGCATTCCCTGCTAAGCCCGTTAGAGAAGAAACTGTGATTTTTAAGATTGGCCTCGTCCAGGCTGAGCATCCGGCCTGTTACGGCTGCAGCTTATATGGCGTGCTGTGGATTCCTTTGTAAATCAGTAGTGGGGTGATGTGTGTGCGATCACCCCCAAAGCCAGAGCTTGGACAGCTGTTGCTGTTATTACGAAGGTCAGCAGACTAAAGTGTGTCTCCACGTTTGATTTGGTCAGATGTTTTAAGTCTGGCAGAAGGGGGATGAGAAGTTATGGTTAGGTTGAAACCACACCCTAAGAAAAATCCTTCGATGGATTAGAGGAATCGATGCTCTCGCAATCTCTGCATTCAGAGACTAGTCATCGCTAAAGTTTATATGTTGAAATACGCAGCACGGGTCTGTATTGCTCCGTGACTTCCTGGATTTAAAACAAGAACTTACAGTCCGGAAAGGCGCTTCTTAGGTGCTTGGGCAGCGCTCCTGGGAGTTTTTAACATCCACTGGTGGTTTCACCAAAATTAGCTCGGCTCTAATGCTGCGTATAGCATCCGGAGGAGCCTGTGCACTTGCCGGGTTGGTTTCAAAACCCTCCTAGTCGTCGGTGGTGGGACGTCCTGGTCTTGGGGTTTGGAGTTTTGGGGGGGCTGGGTTCCGACTTGTGCAATGCGTCATTCAGCCTCCTGCATTTCTTAAAAAAAAGCCCACACCAATTTTATTCGTAAATGTGTTACACATTTTCTTTATTGATGACTCAAAAGTCGGGTCATTGTATTACACGTAACACGGGATTTCCAGATTGTGTCGGAAAAATAGAACCTTTCATCACATTTTCCTCAGCCAGTTGGGCAATGACAATTAAGACATTATCTGTCCCTTTCGAGGACGTCTTCCATTAAAGGCTCTTTATTTCCTAAGTGTTACGCGAGAGGAATCGCAGTTAACGCAGTGTCAGGTTTAGTCTTTGAACGGGTATCTTTCTCCTGAACTGTAGGTAGCTTAACTCTCAGCCTCTATCCTTTGAAAATCTGCCCCCTTAGGGGCGATTGGAGGTGTTCTTTTTAAATACACTTTGCTTAAAATCTTAACTTTTTTCATGCATTACCATTTTCTGAACCTTGGAATTGATGAGAAAAAACTTCTTTAGTTTTACTTTTGTTGTCTTATGGTAAACATGTCTTAAAAAGACAAATCAGTTTGTGATTTTAAGAATTTCAATTTTTTTTTATGATACTGGGGATTGAACTCAAGGCGTTCTACTTCCAAGCTACACGCCTGGCCTTGTATTATTTTATTTTTGTCTTGAAAGAGTTTTGCTAAGTTGCTGAGGCTGGCTTTGAACCTGTGATCTTCCTGTCTCCGCCTCCCAAGTATTGGGATTACAGGTGTGTGCCATCGCGCCCGGCCGAGGGTTTTCTTATATGCCCAGCCTGATTGAATTTTTCTCCCCCATGTATGTAACAGGAGGTGTTTTACAAAAAAAAGGTTTTCTGAGGTTCCACCCAGCACAAGCCTAAGATTTATTAATTCAAGTTGATTAGCCCACTAAAATAAGCTCCCAGTCATTCTGACTCCATGAGGTTAATTAAATAATCCCGAGTCAGATGGAAGCGCCCGGGTCTCGCTGACCTTAGGAAGCCTGTTCCGAGTCCTGAGCGGTTAATTCCGTGTCACTTCATAATTGCCATTTTAATCGGGGTGTATCAGCGAGATCGCCCATGAGCCACTTCTCAAATAGGAAATTAAACAGGTTCCTGTTGGATCTCCATGTTCTTTTTCAGCGCCAGCCCGCCTTTGATACCTTTGATGGGTCTCTGTTCGCCGTTTTCCCCTCTCTAAACGAAGAGCAAACACTCCAGGAAGTGCCCACAGGCTTGGATTCCATTTCTCATGGTAATTTGTTCCTTCGACTTGAAACATGGCACATGATTTCCCAGAGCAGCTCAGTTAAGAAAGAGATGGTATTTCATACGCCGCCGTCAACGTGGACCGATTGAATCTTTTGTGGGAAAAGCCTGATAGAAGCTTTGGACCTAGGAGAAGCCAAAGTTCCTTTTTATGTAAATTGCTGGGAGGGTTTTTTTGTTTTGTTTTGTTTTGTTTTGTTTTGTTTTGTTTTGATTCGTTGCTCTACCAGAGCTTCACCCGCAGCCCTTCACCTCTTGATTCTGCTGTCTTGGCCTGCGAGGCAGCGGCCCAGGGGTTGGGAAACTGCATGCGTTTCTAATAATGGTGGAGATTTTCCGTATCAGTGAGCGCATCCTCGTCTGCCTGGTCTCCTGTGCCAAACAGGCACCCAACTGTGGGCACTGAAATACAACCCAACCTTTTCAGTAGGGTTCACGTTAGTAATTAAACCCAGCCCCCATCTCCCCTTGAGTCTTGGAACCGCAAATTATTCTTGCTAATCTTTACCCACTGGTGTTTGTTTCTGTCGTTCTTAATGTCATTGTTTATTCTTTTTGAAGGAGTAGCAGGTCAGATAATGTCTCTGCAATTACTGTGATGGTTATTAGTTGGACACATTCCAGGGATGACTCTGTCATTTGAAGTAGGTGCTAGAAAATACGGCCCAGAAAATTAATTAAAGCACAGATGCTTGCGTAAGCATCCCCTCGTGTGGCCGTCATTTATCATACGTGAAGCTTCTGAGAACATCCTGAGACGACTGGTTTTTAATAAAAGATGAAGGCCGGCTGGGCGTGGTGGCGCACACTTGTAATCCCAGCATTGGAGAGGCTGAGGCAGGAGGATGGCAGTTAGCAGGCAGCCTCGGCTACTTAGCGAGGCCCTCTGCAACTTAGTGAGACCCTGTTTCAAAATAAAGAATAAAACATAAGGCTGGGAGTGTAGCTCAGAGGTAAAATGCCCCTGGGTTCCATCCCTAGCACTGCAAAAGAAGAAGAAAGAAAAAAAAAAAGTTGAAGGCCTGCATGCTCCAAGCATGCTGGGAGCCCATGCCTGCTTCTTCATTTCATGACTGTAACTTCCAAAACTGATATTTCTTAATTTTGTTTTATGGTAGTAGAGATGGAACCCAGAGGCTTTCTGGGCTATACTCCCAGACCTATTTTATACTTTATTTGGAAACAGGGTCTCACTAATTTGCTGAGAGCCTCGTTAAGTAGCTGAGGCTGGCTTTGAACCAGTGCGATCCTCCTGTCTCAGCCTCCCAAGCGCTGGGATCACAAGCTTGAGTCACTACACCCAGTTTGGCATTTCTTAATGTTTTATTTAATTTCTTTTTTTTTTTTTTTAATTTTGCGTGTGTGTGTGGTGTTAGGGATTGAACCCAGGGGCATTTCTACCTCTGAGCTCTACCCTCAGCCCTCTTTATTTTTTTTTTTAATCTCACTAAGTTGCTGAGGCTGGCCTTGAACTGTGATCCTCCTGTCTCAGCCTCCCAAGTACTGGGATTAGAGGTGTGCATCACCACCTATGCATTCTTTGCAAAATAGAATATAATGTGAATTTTATTTTAGATTTTTTCATAGGTAAGATCAGAAACAGCTAATGTCTTTGCAATTTCAATTAAAATATTTTGTTCATAGTTATCGCTTTATTTTTATTTCTTTTTCTGGTGCTGGAGAGCAAACCCCAGGCTCTTCCTCTCAGGCTAGGCACGCGCCTTACCCCCGAGTTCCATCCCCAGCCTTGTGGCTCTCCTATTTGAAAGATCATATCCAGATTTGGAGTCAGAATTGTTCTTTGCTAAAGCCCAGGGTTTCCCGAAGGCCTCTCCATTGGCGGGCTACTTAGTCCCATGGGTTTCTTTCCAGACTCGGCCACCTGTGAGCTGCCTTTGCTGACCCCCTGCAGCAAGGCTGTGATGAGTCAGGCCTTGAAAGCCACCTTCAGTGGCTTCCAGAAGGAGCGTCGGCGTCTCGGGATCCCACGGAGTAAGTGCGATACGTCCAGCCCACGGCGGCCCGTGGGGCCGGGCACATCAGGCTGCCCTTGTGAGATCTGGACTTCTAGGTGCTTGTTCACTCTATCTTGCAAAGAGCAGTGTTGCTGGGGTCCCCTGGGCCCAGTTTCTGTTGCAGGCTGGCCCACCACATACTTAGCCCAGCACCCATTCACTGTGCTTAGAGCCTGCGGGGCCGTTACTTGATAGCGACATGCCTGTCTCGCGGGTTTGGGTCTGGAAGGGGTGGCTACGTCGGGGTCACTTGGCCTGTGTTCACCGTGCGCCCCATCCCTCCCGCCCTTCCCTCCAGACCCCTGGCTGTGGAGCGAGCAGCAGGTGTACCAGTGGCTGCTCTGGGCCACCAGCGAGTTTAGCCTGGTAAACGTCAACCTGCAGCGGTTTGCCATGAACGGCCAGGTGCTCTGTAACCTGGGCAAGGACCGGTTCCTGGAGCTGGCGCCGGACTTTGTGGGCGACATCCTCTGGGAACACCTGGAACAGATGATCAAAGGTACTGCCGAGGGACCGGGTGGCCCTGTGCGGGGCACAGGGGGGCTCTGCAGCCTTGAGGCTGACGTTCTCAAGTCACAGGGACTCCATTGCCTTCAGCGCCCGTGGCGAGTCTGCTAGGAGGTGGTGATTGTAGGTCCTCATTCCTCTGGGGTAGGCGTGTGTGGTGTGTGCGTAGCAGCAGGTATGGCCACGAGGCAGGAGCCTTAGTCACTAAATTGCCTGCTCTTGCCAGATGGAGCTAGTCAGGGCAGATGTAGGTCAGCCAGGCTCCTGGGTCCTCGGAGCTCGCCCGTGTGGCCAGAGGGAGGTGCAGCCTTTGAACCCAGAGAAGTGACGCGGGCTGGAGGGCAGAGTTTCCTAAGTGTACAGGGAACCCAACGGAGAATTTGGTGGGGTGGGGTACTGTGTGTTGGAACAAGAAAGTAATGAATACATCTGCGTGCCTGACACCGTCTCCATCAATCCACAGAATCTTAGCTAGAAAAGTTTTGATTCAAGTACTTCAAAGAACAGTAAGACCAGTGTTTAAAGTGCATTTGAGTTTTTAAAAAGATGATACTGAGTGGTCATTTAAGTTAAAATGACAAGAAAATTAGCAAATCACTAGAGTGTGCGGGGAACTGTTCTTCACTTAACCTGCAAGTTTCGACATCTACTATAGACCCAGATTCTCAAAAGGACCTGGGATTTAACGGCTGGTTCTTTTTGCTGATGACTTCTGAGGGCCAGGGAAACTTATTTTGAAAGCTTCCCCTCATCCCCACTTTCTCTGACTTGGATAGGACTGCAAGTTTTGGTGAAACTATTTATTTGGGCCTGTTTTGCCATTGCTTGGGACATGAGTGTGCATATCTGGGTTTTTGGTGTGTGTGGCCGATTGTGCTCCTGGAGTGTACCAGTACAGAAGGAGTGTGAACCATTCCCGTCTCAAAGTCCATGGGTACAGGTGTCCCCAGTTACAGACAGATGTCCCCCTGCCCTGTGGACCTCCCCATGCCTTGGACAGACCTTCAGGGCTGCCAGCTGTGAATCCTGAGTTTCATGGGAATAGGAGATATGTCCATTTTATCCGTACACTGTATCCTCAGCCCGAGGCATGGTGGCACAAGGATGTAATCTTGGGAGGCTGAGATAGGAAGATCACAGGTTCGAGGCCAATCTCAGCAACTTAGTGAGGCATCTTAGTAAGACCCTGTTTTAAAATAGTCAAATAGGTCTGAGAGTATAGCTCAGAGGTAGAATGCTCCTGGGTCTGATCCTTAGTACAACACAAAATAAATTAATTATTTAATTAATAACAAATGTTCAACTGCTTCTTGAACATAGAAGCAAATTAAATATACAATCTGGAGGTTTCCAGTTTTGCAATAGGAAATGTAACTTTACCAGTGATACGCCATTAAATTCTAAACACTTGCTCAAGTGATCAGAAAAACATCTCACTATCTCTAGTTCTTTGAGAATGTCTTGTGGCAGCGGGCACCCGACGCAGAGGCACGAGGCACACGTCTCCTTCTCGGTCACCCACGTAATAGGTGCTCAGAGTCGCTTTGCTCCTGGGCGGCGTTTACCTGGGTCCGCCCTCTGACGCCTCCTGTGTCTGTTTTGCAGAAACCCAAGAGAAGACAGAAGATCAGTATGAAGAAACGTCACACCTCAACTCGGTTCCTCACTGGGTCAGCAGCAACACGCTCGGTCAGTTGCTAATTCTGCCCCAAGAGCTTGGTCTTAGCTGGGCGTGGTGGCACATGCCTGGAATCCCAGTACTTGGGAGACTGAGGCAGGAAGATCATGGGGTTAAGACCAGCCCTAGCGACTTAGCAAGACTGTGATTCAAAATAAAAAAATAGAACAGGCCTGGGGTGTAGCTCAGAAGTAGAGTACCCCTGAGTTTGATCCTTGGTACCAAAAAAAAAAAAAAGAAAGAAAAAAAGAACTTGGTCGTTGGTCTGCCGGTAGACTCTTCCTTATCGAGGGGATGCTTCACAGGCAGTCTAGACCTCTGTTGTCCCCTGTGGTGGCCACCCGTGGGTGCTGAGTTACTGAGCAGTAGAAATGTGGCCGGTCCACCTTGAGGTGTGTAGTTGGAATATAACGCTGCCACTTGGGACGTCTTTTTATGCAACAAAGAATGTAAAGTAGCTCCCTGGTGATTCATAGCAGGTTGATCACTTATTGAAAAGGTAATTGATGGCTTAAGTCAATTAAAACTGAAAATTGACTTCGCCCGTTTCGTCTTTACTGTGGCCACTAGAAAATTTCAGGTTGTTCGTGGCTTGCCCCCCTCCCGTGGGTCAGCGCTCGTCTAGGCGATTCGTAGAGTCAAGCGCAGAAAGAAAACAGTTAAGCCGGGTATCACAGTGCACATCCGGAACCCCAGGCCTTGGGAGGCTGAGACAGCAAGAGCAAGGGCTCGAGGCCAGCTTCAGCAACTTTGTGAGACCCTGTTTCAGATTAAAAATGAAAAGGGCTGGAGGTGTAATTCAGGTAGAATGCCCTTGGGTTCAATCCCTTTACCACAGAAAACAGAGAGAAGAGCTGATGACTGCCTGCTAGGCATTAATCTAGCACAGGACGCGCGTGGAAGGCGGCGGGCAGTTTGCTCTGACTTGGGAGCCGTCCTGGGATCAGTGTCCCTCCTTCGGTCGCTGGCGGAGGGAGGTCGCGTGCGGGCCGGAGCCTGCAGCGTCCCAGGTCAGTGCTGCGTCGATCTGGATTTAACAGTTCTGCTGTGCAATCCTTCTGCTCAGGTTTCGGCGTGGAGCAGGCTCAGTTCTCAATGCAGACGCAGAGTTACCCCAAAGGCGATCTCCTGGACAGCCTGTGTCCGTCCTCCGTGGCGTCCGGCGTGCTCCCTTCCGACCAGGAGTTTTCCCTGTTCCCCAAGGCCCGGCTCAACACCGTCAGTGTTAACTACTGCTCCGGCAGCCAGGACTTCCCGGGAGCCAACCTGAACCTGCTGCCTGGCAGTTCAGGTAAGATGAGCAGGGTCGCGGGCTTGGCTCCGGAACCGTGCTCGGAGCACACTGTGGGCTTCCTGGCGAATACGTCCTGCGTTCAGCCGTTGGGGAAGGAGGTCAGGACCGTCTTGTGGTCTCAGTGACCTCCAACAGTTCTAGCAGCTCCTGTGGGTACTGCGTGAGGGAGACACAGTCCCTGTTCTTGAAGCTCATATCCGCCACCCACATGGGATATTTTGTGGGAATGATGTAAGAATATGACCATCTCTTTTTAAGGAGATGCAAAGTATATACAGCGTAAAGATCTCAGGTGGTATAACTGATTGTGTGTGTGTGTGTGTGTGTGTGTGTGTGTGTGTATACACCCACCAAACATCCATCCAGATAGAAAAGTTTCTAGAACCCTGGATGGAAAGTTTCTAGAACCCTGGACGGTTCCTTTACATCTCTTCCTAGTCGATAGCTGCCTCCGAAGTGGAAACGATTCTGACTCTCTATCAGCCTAGACTGGCTTTTGCGGTTCTTCCTCGTTGGAATCAGGCAGCTATTCTCTTTGGGGTTCGACCTTTTGCCAGTCATGTGTACGTAGTACAGCTGTGCCCGTGCTGTACTAACGTGTGTTCATTGTTGCTGCTGGGTAGTATTCCACCACACTACAGTTTTTATTTCTCCTGTAATTTTTATGCATACGTTCCTGAAGAATAGGCATCGGAGTTGGAGAGCATTCTGAGGGCCTGAGTGGTCTACACCAGCAGGGTGTGAAGCTGCATTGGGAGGACGGGGTGCAGTTGTGCCCCAGACTGCCCTGCAGGCCTGCTTCGCAACCCTGGGCCCTTCCCATGGCCCGGAGGACTTACAACCCTTGCTGTGTCGTCTTTACCAGGGAAGCCCAAGGACCACGACTCCCCCGAGAACGGCGGGGACAGCTTTGAGAGCTCCGACTCGCTGCTGCAGTCCTGGAATAGCCAGTCCTCGCTGCTGGACGTGCAGCGGGTGCCATCCTTCGAGAGCTTTGAGGATGACTGCAGCCAGCCCCTCTGCCTCAGCAAGCCGACCATGTCCTTCAAGGACTACATCCAGGAGAGGAGCGACCCGGTGGAGCAGGGCAAACCGGTCATACCTGCGGCCGTGCTGGCCGGCTTCACAGGTGAGCGAGGTGCTGGGGGCGCCCGGCCGGCCCTGCCCTGCCCAGCCGCAGCACTGTGGGGGGCGGGGGCTCTGGGAGGAGCGCGTGGTCCTTACGCTCCTGGCCCTGTGTGGCTCGCCACGGCCTCGGCAGGAATTTCCCTGTACCGTACATGTAGTAGATGGTGCGCCCGGGGCCTCTCCCTCCCCTGCGATGGTGCCCTGTGGAGCAGGGAGGAGGAGGGCCCGGCCTGGAGTCCTCGGCCCTGACTCACCCTGGGCAGGATCTCCAGGAATGTGCGCTGGCTCCGGGAAGGAGGGCCCATGTTTACCTTGCCTCCTCGGCCAGCGACTTAGTTTCCAGGTTTGGTGAGAGCTATTCTAGGCAGGGGCCAAGTATTAAAGCTGTTTTTAGAACAGATATTTCCAATACCAGAGTGAAAATATCAACATTTTGTTTTCATAGCTCTGTGTGTCCTTAAATGTATTTCTCTTTTTTTCATGTTTTGACCATATGGAGCCACTCTAGATTAGTATAAAGTTATTTTAAAAAATGCAGTGGAAGCCAGGCGTGGTGGCGCACGCTTGTAATCCCAGTACTTGGGAGGCTAGACAGGAGGATCACAGGTTCACGGCCAGCCTCAGCTACTTAGTGAGGCCCTCTGCAACTCAGTGAGACCCTGTTTCAAAATAAAGTATAAAAAAAAAAAAAGTAGGGCTGGGGGTATAGCTTGGAGGTAGAATGCCCCTAGGCTCAATGCCCAGTACCACATAACACACACATAAAAGAAAAACACAGTTTCTAATTAAAATAAATCCTCATTTTAACTAGAGCAAAAAAGATACTGAGCATCTTTTTTTTTTTTTTTTTCTGTCATCAGAAGCAAATAGCTACACAAATGTGTTAAAATACATGAAAAGGAGTTGGGCGTAGTGGCGCACGCTTGTAATTCCAGCACTTGGGAGGCTGAGACCGGAGGATGGCGGTTCTCAGACAGCCTCAGCTCCTTAGAGAGGCTCCCCCGCAACCTAGTGAGACCTTGTTTCAAAGTAAAGAATGAAAAATAGGGCTGGGGGTAGAGCTTGGAGGTAGAAGGGCCCTGGGTTCCATCCCCAGTACCTCAAAACAAATATACACACACACATTACATGTAAAGGGTATGATACTAGGACCGTGTTTAATACCTGGGAGGTCAGGCTGGATATCATGGCACATGCCTGTAATCATAGTATGTGGGAGGCTGAGACAGGAGGAGTGTAGATTTGAAGCTTGCCTCTGCAGTTTAGCAAGACCCTATTTCAAAATTAAAAAAAAAAAATAGGACTGGGGATGTAGGTCAGAGGTAGAAAGCCCTGGGTTTGCTCACCAGTAACAATTGTATATATATAAAATATATGTATGTATATATTACATGTATTATATATGTGTATGTATATATTATATATAGTATATGTACATATTATATGTATTCTGTAATAACATATACGTATATGTCTGCGCATATATATGTATATGTCTTTGTATATGTATGTGTATATATATACACATACCTACTTGTGGGTTCAGGGCCTAATGAGAAATGCCAGCCGTGTGTTGGTATTTTTTGTTTACTGGCAGTACCACTCACCACACGTTGACTAGTCTCGGTAACACCAGTTCCCATGAGCCAGCCGAGTGGCTCACCCGGCCTGAGGTCCAGGGTCCTGAGCACAGCCCAGCGCAGCTGTGATTGAGCCCATTTGACAGATGGAGAAGTGGCTGAGGGGCAGCAGCCCCAGTGGCCTCTCTGGTGGCGTAGCTCCGCAGACTCTGGGACACAAGACAGAGTTTTCTTCTGCTCGCACCAATGGGCCCGTGAACTACGATAGCACCTACCTGGCCTTTTTTTTTTCAGTGTAGTACTGAGGATTGAGTCCAGGAGCATTCTACCTCAAGCTACACCCCCAGCCTTTATTTTTTTTGTTTTGAAACAGGGTCTTACCAGGTTGTTAAGAGTCTTACTGCCTTGCTGAGGCTATCCTCAAACCTGCTCTCCTCCTGTCTCAGCCTCCCAAACGCTGGGATTACAGGCGTGCGCCACCTTACCTGGCTCTGAGCCACGTCTTTAAAACAGGGCTACCAGCCGGGTGTGGTGGCGCACGCTTGTAATCCCCGCGCTTGGGAGGCAGAGACAGGAGGATCGCGCAGGTTCGAAGCCAGCCGCGCGCGCTGGCTTAGGAGACCCTGTTTCCAAATTTAAAAAAAGTATAAAAAATAGGTCTGGGAGTGTAGCCCGGAGGTAGAAGGGCTTCCAGGAACCCCAGTACCACCAAAAAATAAAAATAAAAAAATAAAAAAAAATAAAAAATAAAACAGGGCTACCAGGATGCAGCCTTTGCAAGATGGCAGTTCTGAATAGTAATTGAGAAAACAGGCGCTTTGCAAAGTGGCTTCTCCGCACACAGGTTGTGGGGCAATGGGGACTGCCCCACCTGGGTGTTGAATAACCGAGTCTCACGTTAAGCAATTCGCTGTGGTCACCAGGGACAGGCCCATTCTGTGATGACGTGGCCCTTCAGCCGCCCCTGCCCCACCTGGTGTTTCTAGAGACGAGCACTGAGGTTCTTCCTAAGGACAGGAGTGGTAGTGCAGGGAGTGTTAGCCCTCAGCTTTCTTCCCCCAAATAAACCCACGCCTCAGGGGAGAGCGTCTCGGCCGAGTGGCCCTCCTCTCCGCCAGGGGAGGTGCTCAGGGAGAACTGGTATTTGGTGTCCATCCCGATCTCTTTGAAGCACTGGGCTGGCCCTCCTCCCTGGTCCTACCTTCTCGTCGCAAGGATCGAGAGTGTTGGCTCTGTGCTCCGAATCGGCCGGGCCTCTCGGCTGGCTGGAGTTCTTCTGTGTGCTGAGTCTGTGGAAATGTGCAACCCATCTCCCTGTCCCCGCAGGAAGTGGACCCATCCAGCTGTGGCAGTTTCTCCTGGAGTTGCTCTCTGACAAGTCCTGCCAGCCGTTCATCAGCTGGACCGGCGATGGCTGGGAGTTCAAGCTCGCCGATCCTGATGAGGTATGTGTGGCCAGAGCTGTGGCTCAAACCTGGCTGCGCCGCTGTGTTCAGCACTCCACTGTCTGGGCACAGAAAAGAGGCAGCCAGTGAGCCCGGCGTGGTGGCGCACGCTTGTAATCCCAGTACTTGGGAGGCTGAGACAGGAGGATCGCAGTCCGCGGACAGCCTCGGCCACTTAGTGAGGCCCTTTGCAACTCAGTGAGGCCCTGTTTCAAAATTAAGAATAAAAAGCAGGGCTGGGAATGTTGCTTGGAGGTAGAATGCCCCTGGGCTCCATCCCCAGAATCACACACACACAGAAAAAGAGGTGCACGCGGCCTTCTTGGCTGACAAGAAGGCTGAACCAGGACCTTCCTTGGTAATCTGTCAATAAATGTATGAGTGTTCACTGTCCATGAGGTGTCCTTGGCTGTCTGGTCAGAAGGTTGAAGCTGTAGACTGAGGCCTGTCCCTTGACCTGCCGAGGGTCACTTGGGAAGTCGCCTTCGTCCCTTGGAGGCACTGAGCCCACAGCAGCCGGGCCCTGGAGGGCTGGGAGCCATAAAAGGCTGTGACAGAGGCGGCCCTTGCTGGCCCGGGAGAGCTTAGGGGTCCCCTGGTCTCTGACGCTGTGGGGATCATCTGCCCCTCCCCCAAATCCCTTGGGAAACTGAGCACATCACCAGGCTCCAAGTCCTGCTTGGTGGCTGCTGACCTCAGTAGTTGGAAGGAGAATCCTGAAGGGTGGATGACCGGCATGTCCCTCATCTTGGGCCCACCTGGTCTAAACCCTTGGCTTCCGAGAGGTTTTGCCAAGACAGCTGGGGCAGGAGGCAGGAGAATCACTCTTTCCTGGGTGCCTGGGAGGGACGGTGCCCCTTGCATATGTTTGAAAGACAGACTCCGCGGAGAGCATAGTGGCTCTCTCCTGTAATCCCGGGACTGGCATACTTGAAATCACAGTACTTGGGAGGCTAAGACAGAAGGATCACAGGTTTGAAATCAGCCTCGGCAACTAGGCTCTCTGCAACATAGTGAGACCCTGTTTCAAAATAAGAGATAAAAAGGTGCTAGTGGTATATCTTGGAGGTAGAACACCCCTGGGTTCATTCCCCTAGTGCCACAGTCACTAAAAAAAGGCAGGCTGAGCCTCCCGAGGGCGTCCGTAGTTGGCCGGGCCTCCGTGCTGAGCACACAGTTGAATCAGAGACTCGTTTGCTATTCCCGATTGACGAATGTCATTCTTTCCATCCCTCTCCGTCAAAGGTGGCCCGCCGGTGGGGCAAGAGGAAAAATAAGCCCAAGATGAACTACGAGAAGCTGAGCCGGGGCCTGCGCTACTATTACGACAAGAACATCATCCACAAGACGTCGGGCAAGCGCTACGTGTACCGCTTCGTGTGCGACCTGCAGAACTTGCTGGGATTCTCACCCGAGGAGCTGCACGCCATCCTGGGTGTCCAGCCGGACACGGAGGACTGAGGTTTTGGGGACCGCCCTGAGCCGGGCCCGGGGAACCGTGAGCAGAAAGGCTCCATCGACCCCGGAAAGGCAGGATCGAACCTGTCCAGCAAAGTCGCTCAGAAGCAGTGGCCTTATTTCACCCCAAACGGCGCCTCTTCGACAAGGCTGGCTGTCGGCGTAGCCTGCAGACAGGCAAAGCTACTCTTGAACGCAAGCAGCCGAGAAAGGCGTTGGGAAGCCGCCCCAGCTCCGAGCGGGCCGCGTGGCGGATGGTTCTGGCTCTTGAGATTCTCCAAGGAGCCTGTTGTGGACACGCAAAAAGCTTGTTTTCTTTTCTATTTTTTTTTCCTTTTTTTTTTTTTTTTTTTTTTTTTGGCCTTTTGCAACCAGGAGCAACAGATGTGAAAGCCGTCTGTCCGAGAGGGATGGGAGGGCCAGGAAGGAAAATGATCAAGCCATTTCAGAAGTTAGTGTGTATATACGACTGTAATCTACCATTGTTATTAAGACCCTCTAACAGCTCTATTTAACAAATTGTATATTGTAATTTAAAATAATTATATGACTGTATTTGAAATAAGAATGCAGACATTTGATATTTTATTCCATTTTTCAATAGCCTCTATGTAAGGCATTTTGCAAAGATTTCTATGGCCTGCCGGTGCAGGTTAGGAAGAAGTGAAATTACATTATCTTACCTACGGGGGTGAGGTCTACAGGGTCACCCCTGGGGTTTTTTTTTTGTTGTTATTGTTTTTTTGTCATTGGTTTTGTTTTGCCTTGGTTATTATCTGGCAAGGACTTTGTACATTTGGGGATTTTTTTTATAAGAAACTTAATGTTGTTATCCGGGGTATATCTGACCTCTCTGCTTTTTCCTGAAATCGCAAAGTCGAAGCTTCAGGCAGGCGTTTTCTTGGCGGAGGCATCGGTTCTCCACGCCTGTGCATGCCTTTCAGTCGGTCTCTACGCAAAACGCCTTTTGTTTTTTGATGTGACCGTGTCTCCCCGACAGCTCCCCTCTCCTGGCCGACCATTTTCTTCCTGTGCCCCGAGTGACTATGTGTGATTAAAATAAGAATACTATTTTTGGAAATAATGCAACTCCTTTTCAGAGAACAGGAGGGATTTATGTAGCAGCTATTTTTACTGCAAAAGTAATTCACTGGAAAAAAAACGGAATTTGTACGAAAGCTTTATTTTTATCTCAGCTCTACGTAAAGTTAAATATATTGAACTGAGCTGAAGGGGTGGGGTGCGCTTCACTAACCCTGCGCGTGGTCGGAGCATGGCTTGTCCTGTCCTCTGTCACCGCCGTGCCGTGAACCCCCGTGAGCATGTGCTCCTACGCTCGGCATCCTCGGTGAGACGGCTTTTTTTGTTTTCTCTTATTTTCTTCAACAAGGCCTAACCAGAGGCACAGATAGTAGACGAGATGGGAAGAAATGCCCTGGCACTACTCACTGGAGGAAACACGGTAATCCAGAGGAGACCTCAGCGGTGCCCAATGCGCCGTGTCTTCTTGGGCTCTGTGCACGCTCTGGCCACGTGTCCCAGGAAGGCTGAACGGCAAGGGTGGCCCGTGGTCACACGAAGAGGTTTGCAGTAGGTTGAGCCAGGATGCTTGCTACGAGTGGGACCTGTTTGTCACCACGACATCTGTTTATAATATTAACAGACACGTGGCCAGGAATGTTCTTGAAATAGCCACGGGCTCAATTTATATGAGGTCAAAATACACAAAATTGCCAGTGTTGGGCTGGTTTCTGTTGGCCAAGATGGCAATTCACGTGGCCTGGCCTAATTGTTACGGAAACGTGAGCCCTGAGAGGCCCTGGTGTGGTCGAGTGAACCTGAAGTATAAAAATTTTGTAATCTGGCCTTTTCTTTCTCAAGTAATAAAGTATTTGGTTTATGTAAACGTCTTGTGATGTCTGTCATTCACTTCTTCATCCCTGCTGCCAATGTGAAGGAGGAGACGGGATGGGAACCCCAGCCCCGTACTTCTCCCAGCCTTGTGCCCCGAGTCCACGAGCTTCACACACAAGTGGACGCAGCCACAGCCAGGCTGGAATCCACCCAGCCCTGCAGGAAGGGCTCCCCCAAAAGTGCTCCTTTGAGTGAAGAATTCTTTTACGACCATCCTAATAGGAAGAGTCAGGTTATCTCGTCTTTCCAGACATTCAGCAGCGAGCGCCGAGAAGGGATTAAGGATGTCTATGTCGAGGTATTGGGATCGGAGGCTCGGTCACTCCTCATCAGGCCAGAGCTCACCGGAGTCCTCTCAGAGGTGAAGTGACAGCCGGAGGTGAGGTCCGTGGTCCTAGGATAAATGTTTCCACTGTCAAGACTCCTGACTCTGGAATTCATGAAGACACTGAAAGGTGTAAGTTACACCCAGCCTTGTGCTGTAACTGCTGGCTGTGGGTTACAGGGGCCACGGGCGCCTGTCTCTTCCCAGCTCCCTGGGACGAGAATAGTTACAACACAGGACTTGCTGAATACTATACACCACCATCACCCCCAGGAAGCGATTGCTAAACACTTAGGAGCAGACCATTGGTTAAATCAGTGGTTTCCATATCAGAAATTAAAGCAACTTTTAAAATAATCATCTCAAAATAACGTATTATAGTTGGGCAGAGTGGTGAATGCCTATAATCCCAATATTTTGGAGGCTGAGATAGGAAGATTGCAGAAATTGAGGCCATCTCCAGCAATTTAGCAAGGCTCTGTTTCAAAATAAAGGGCTGAGGATTATCGAATGCTTCTGAGTTTAATCCCCAGTCCCCAAATAATAATTATTACATATTAGTATAAATGATTTTTTCTCAATGAAAATAAATTTCTTTAAAAGTGAACCTGGCATTGTTCAACATGTCTACAAATGTCTTTAATATTTTCTTTAATAAAAGGCAGTTAAATTCTACCTGATTCTGTATTTGGTCTGCCCTGACATATTTTAATTAAGCAGATGAAGGAAATTTGGCCTAACAGATGTAGAATTGAAACAGGAGTATTTAATACCTATATCAGATCATTACATTGTTTTTATATGATACCAAAATATATACATGGTAATTTCTTAAATTTTCATTGCAACTGGTATATGAAACCATAGCAATGAATTTTCCTATGGTAATATTGAATTCCATTAGTCCATTTTGCACCTTGAACAAATCTTGCAAGTAATTTTGTAACATGCATTGACCATTTCGAAAATATTGCTTTAAAGCGTTGACATGTTTCAGTACACAATATCAAGGCATCACAGTAGTTAATGTCTCCACCAGTCTTACTAGAAAAGTTCTGGGAAACCATCTTTTAGTCTTTCTTTGTCTTTGGTTGTTTTGTGTTGTTTTGTTTTGTTTCCCTTGAAGTGACAGGCTTAATGAATTTATTTTTGAAAACTATTTTACCAAGCATGCTGAATAGACATAATTTGCTGGCTCTTCTTTCAAGTGGAAATGGTGCTCATGGGTATAATGGTTAGTTTAGCTTGCAACTCAACAGTCAACTGCATTTTCTTTGGGACAGACACCATACTTCTGAATGCAAAACACTTTATTACACAAAAATTAAGGTGTGTGTTCTGCTAATAAAAGTAGATTTTGCCATGTCACCAAAGACATTCATGAACTGGTGTTGTTGTTGTTGTTGTTGGTTTGGTTTGGTTTTTTCCCCCAGCAAGTGCGTGGGGTGAAGAAGACAAAGACCAGTCGCCCAGTTTCGGCCTCCCCTCCCCCAGACTTGTGATAAGGCACCAGCAGGCTCACCCACCTTGGCATTCATGCTCTCTGGGCTAATCTCAACATATTTTAAGGACAAGCTGAGTGTTTAGTATCATGCTACCACAGTGATGAAAATAATTTTGATAATGTAATATACTTCTACATTATTGTTGGTATTTTCTAAATTTATCATGTATGGAGCTACTTTTGTAAACAAAGTTATCTTTGAAATTTTGGAAAAAGTAGAAGACATAAGATGCAGAACTAAAAGTAATAAATTTGGATGTGCCATGTAAAAAAAAAAAAAAATTATTTTGACTTGAGAAGTCCCGAGAAGATGTGCGCTACAATTTGAGTACCGTTCTAGAAAGGAAAGATGCTTCCTCAGAACAAGAGTGGTAGGCCTTGCAGAGGGGGTGGGTAGGAAAACACCCTGGCTGTCTCACCCAGGGTCCTTGTTTCCAGCCTTACCTTTTCATAGTCAGTTAAAAAGGATGCATGTTTGATTTAAAGAAAAAAGAATTCTCTATTGTGCTGCATGATGCAGACAGTATTCCTTCACACAGGGTGAGATAGACACGCCCAGAATCCTTCCCAGCCATCTTCCTGCCTTTGTGCTGCTTGAGGCTCTAATTCTCAGCCTACTTTTAGGGGGGAAAAAATGCTTATTTTGCCACAACCTGACAGTTCAGAACCACATTATCTCAGATTTTGTCTGTTTGATATATGTTTTAGCTTTCTGTCACTATCACAAAATGCTTGAGATAATTTATAAAGAGAAAAGGTTTGCTTTGGCTCACAGTTCTAGCAGTTTTAGCCCACGGTTGATTGGCCCTGTTGTCTGGGGGCTGGTGGTGAGGCAGCACGCCTGGGCAGGAGCTCATGACAGAGCAAACCACTTGTCTCACAGCTAGAACGCCAAAGAGAGAGCTGAAAGGGGCCGGGGTCCCACAGTCCCCTTCAGCGGCCCTGTCCCAATGACCTAAAGACCTCCCGCCAGGCTCCACCTCCTGAAGATTTCTTATCTCAGCAGCTCTGCTCGGGGGACAAGCCTCTAACACGTGGCCCTTGGGGACATGCCCACAAACCACAGCAACACATGGCACCGTTTGCCTTCTGGGAACCACCTCACACTTTCAAGAATGACACACGGCCCGCGCCTGTAATTCTAGTACCTGGGAGGCTGAGGCAAGAGGATCACAGGTTCGAGATCAGCCTCAGCAATTTAGCAAGACCCCGCTTCAAAATTTAAAAACATAATAAAAAGAGGTGGGAGCGTAACTCAGAGGTAGAATGCCCCTGGGTTAATCCACCCTCCCACGCACAAGCACGCACACACACAAGCACACGCAGAGGATATGGCAAAGAGAAATACCTAAGAAGACAAGTCAGAGCTGAATTTAAATCATCCTACAAATACTACACTCCGTTCCTTTGAAATTGTAATATTTTCCTGTAGGTACACAAAAATTTCCCAATTGCTTTTACTTTGTGGCTACACAATATCAACCCCATTGGCTCCAATGACAAAAAAATTTTAAAAATAGCAATTGCTTTCGTAACATTGAAGTCATACGTTTAGTACTTGTGACCTCTGTCAATTTATTAGTACATTAAAAAAAATTTTTACCAAAAAAATGGGGAGGGAAAGGAAATTAAGTATCTAGAAGTTATGTCGTGGGTCTTGAATGGCCCCCCAGGTTCATGTGTTGGAGGCATGATCCCCAGTGGGGCCGGGCTCAGAGGTGGGGACTTGGGAGGGGTCACATCCTGAGGGCTGACCTCCCTGGATTCATAGCTTAGTGGGTTTGGGGGGCCTCTCTTGTGCCGGTATTGGAAAATTGCTTTGGCACTAATTTTAAAAATGTAAAAAGTAGTCAGGACCTGGTTGCTGCGCAGGCAGGGAGGGGCAGCAGCTGTTACAATACAGAGTCCCCTCTCTCTTTGCCCTTTGTTCTAATGATTAACCTATAGTAAAAGCCTTAGAGACAATTAAAGCCTTTAGCCCTAAAACTATATAGAGGCCATCAGTGCCTCTGCTTACCTGCTCTCCTCTGCGACCCGGCCTGGGTGTAGGAAGGTCAACTCCGTGTGTGGCTTTGAAGTAGCCTAGTTGATGAGCACCCAGTACTGCCCAATACAATAGAGGCGAAGCCAGGTAGATTTTTTTTTTTTTTTTTCGGTACCCAGGAGCTTTCTACCTCCAAGCCATAGCCAGCCCCATTTTTTTTTTAATTCTTTATTTTGAAACAGGGTCTCACTGAGTTGCAAAGGGCCTCACTAAGTAGAATCTGAGGCTGGCCTTGAACTGCAATCCTCCTGTCTCAGCCTCCCAAATGCTGAAATTACAAGCGTGCGCCACCATGCTTGGCTCCGGATAGATTACTGGCCCCTGCACTTAGGGAGTGCACTGTCTGGAGACAAAGAGGCACCACCTGCCTAAGAAATAAGTTACTAGCCCATTGGCTACACTGATAAGAAGATACCAATACAAAATCTATTTAAAGGCTGGGGTCCTGAAAAGGGGTCAGAGCTCCATTTTGGGGCTCTCCAGTGTGCGGGTCAACACGCTGCTTTTTCTTTTCCTCTCTATTTCCTACTGTTTCTGTAAGAAAGACTTGTTAATGCTGCACCAAGCTATTAGTTTAATTTTTCTATTCAACAAACTTTAGTTGAATAAGGAAAAGAACCCTCAGCACCATTTAAAACTGTGATCTCTCTCTCCTCTCTCTCTCTCTCTCTCTCTCTCTCTCTCTCTCTCTCTCTCTCTCTCTCCCTCCCTTCCTCCTTCCCCCCCCCCTCTCTCTCCCTCCCTCCCTCCCTCCCTCCCTCTCCACTTTCTGGCCTCCAGGAGTTGAACAGCTTTTCTCAACCACCCTCTTCTGCCATAACGACCAGTCACACCACAGCCCCAGAAATCACCACACCGAGCAGCCATGGATGGAAACCTTGGATACTAGATGCCAAAACAAACCTTTCTTCCTTAAGCCAGCTTTCTCCGGCATTTTGTCACAGCACCAGAAGTCTGGCTAACGCATGGAGGAGTCTCTTTGTCTCTTCCCTTAACACACTCACACCTGAGACCCCGCGGAGGTGGGGCAGGAGAGGCCTGCCTCCCCCCTCTCTGCAAGATGGAGAAGGAGATTAACTGCTTGCAGGCCCACAGCCCGCCCCGGCTCCCTCGCCCTGTCCGGCTTCCTCTCCTGACAAGGCTTGGGGGCTCACACGGTGGACGCTCACGCTGCTGTCAGCGGGTGCACACGGCACAGGCCGTGGGTGGCGCTGATGCTGGGTGCAGGGCCGGGCTAGCACACTCTCCACTGCCTCCTCACACACACAGAACAGTCGGCCGTGGGTTTTACTGAGCTCGGCAGCAGCTCAACTCTCGCCCTCGCCGAGTCTGTCACGCGCGCTGTGTGACCTGGGCAATGGGACCCAGCCCCCCCGCCTCAGTTTCCCCTCCATAAGGTGGGGCCACTGGGGGGCCTGGCATTGGTGACCTGGGGGCGCCATTTAAGGCACGAGCAGATCACTCCAGGCGAGGCGAGCTCAGCCAGGGTCTCGGGGGATGAAAGAAGGGCTGTTGGCAAACATCTCCATTTTCAAAGAAGTAACCGGGGCAGAGGTCAGCAACGAAACTAATACTCAACCAGGACTCAAACCCTGACCTCTTTCCTGGTGTGGGTCCCTGGCTGGGCTGCCGTACTATGTGTGCTGTGGTTCGAATCCCCCCCACCCCAAAATGTTGTGTATTTGTTTAATTGCCCTGGTAACAGGATTACGAGGTGGGACCTTTCAGAGGCGATTAGGTCAGGAGGACGCTGGTCTTTAGGAGTACAAACGCTCCAAGCGGGGCTGGCATTACCACCGGCAGTGGCTCCTTATCACGGGAAAGGTTCATGATCACGTGAGTGGCTCTTAGCAAGGGAAGAGCTCTGGAGAAGGAGGGTGAGCTTGGGCCGGCGTCTGTCTCTGTCTGCACAGGCTCACCTGCCCCCACACCGCTGCCCTTGGGGCAACAGCAAGAGGACTGTCAACACTGGAGCCGTGGCCTTGGACTTCCTGGGCCCCAGATCCGTGAGAAACAAATTCCTGCTCTTTATGAACCGCCCGGTCAGCGATACTGTGTGATAGCAGCAGAAGACAGGCTGAAACGTCAAGGTTGGCTTAAGTGATGATAAACCTGCCCCCGGTGCTAGCCAGGGGCTCCCCCAGGTTCTAGGTCCTCCTTCCACAAGAGCCTTACGTTCAATTATCCATGAACTTCCCACCGGAGAGAGCGCAGGGCCTCATGTCCTGCCACTGGGAGCAGCTCTCTTGGTTTGAACAGAGGCAAGAATCCCAGAATTGGGGCCAGATGTTAATCTGTCTTTTGCTGGGAGCAGAGCCGAAGGAGGAGACCCAGAGCGTGTGGGGAAACCCCTGCTGGTGCAATGGTTTTGTAACTCCTGGGCAGGGCGCAAGCATGTTAGTTCTGCTTGAGACCTAGCATTAGGGGAAAGACCATTTTTGGGCAGAGCTGGCGTGATCCCGCCTTTGCAGCTGGAACGACCGGGGCTTTGTTCCCCTGCGGTGACTAATAATAGCCCCTCCAGCTCCCCAGCTCCTGAGATCCCGTCACCGCGTCTGCCGCCCTGTATGTGTGTGACTTTGGCTCTATACTCTTCCAGTGTAGGGTTGGAGCCCAACACACACATGCACACACAGGCACACACATGCACACACAGGCACACACATGCACACACACACTGGAGGACAGAGTGTGAAGTTGGAAGGGAAAAACAAATGGAATAGAAAACATTGAGCCCCAGCTGGGGAATCAAACTGGCCATGTTATGTCAGACACCTGTACAAATGTGTAACAACAAATCCCACTCTTAGAGTCATAATGCACCAAGAACTTGTGTGTGTGTGTGTGTGTGTGTGTGTGTGTGTGTGGTACTGGGGATGGAACCCAGGGGCATTCTACCTCTGAGTGACACCCCCAGACCACTTTTTAAAATTTTTTATTTTGAAACAGGGTCTCACTGAGTTGCACAGGGCCTCTCTAAGTAGCTGAGGCTGTCCGAGAACCATGATCCTCCAGTCTCAGCCTCCCAAATGCTGGGATTGCAGGCATGCACCACCACACCCAGCAACGTTTTTTTTTTTTTTTTTTTTTTTTTTTTAATGAGGTCTCAAGTAAAAAAAAAAAGTTTGTGTGTCAGCTGTAGTCATCTCTGTGTAAAGCCCATGCTGAGAAACACCTTTCCAAATTGCTGGTAAACTCCACCCACCCTGGTGTGGGAAGAGGTTCTTTTTCACCACAAAGCATGCAATTAGTCGTTGCGAAATGCGGGACCGTCTTCAAAGTCCGCTCTACACCTCTGTTTCTCTTGGGGAGGTTTGACTATGGTGACTTTGCAGATGTGAAAACCAAGGCTTGGAAAGGTGGGACTGGAGGGGCTCATCCTGACCATCAGTGGCCCGAGCTGTCCTGTCATGCCCGGCGGGCAGCCTGTAGCTCAGGGTCCAGGTGGGCTCAGTGGTCTGGGGCCCAAGCTGCCTCCCAGACTAGGTGTCTGTCTGTCCTTGCAGGATCCACAGCCCACCTTCCACCTCCTGTCCTGGCGGTGCTCAAGGGAGTGTAGGTCCTCTGCCCCCTCCCTCTCTCGGGAGGAAGCTACCCTGTCACCATCCAATGGAGTCAACAGCTTATCTACAATTCTCAGCTCCTTGGCAATCAGACTTGTCTCTTGGATCAGATTTGCAGGACCTGGGGCTTCTGTCCTCAGGGTGGACCCAGAGTAGATCCTCAGGGCGGTGCCAACAGTTTGATCACCTCCCTCTCATTCTTGTATTTGTCCCTCCCGAGGTGCATTTACCAGCACTTACGGGGGGTCAGCCCCTGGGAATTTGCAGGTGACCAGAAGCTGGCACCTTCTTGCCTGCTAAGAGCCCCAGGGAGGAGGCAAGAGCCAGTGAGTGCCCTGAGCGGCAGGCCTGAGCCCACGCTGTAGCTGGGCCTGTGGCTGGAGTCAAAATAGCCAGTTTCGCCGGGCGTGGTGGCGCACGCTCGTCATCCCCGCGCTTGGGAGGCGGAGACAGGAGGATCGCGCAGGTTCGAAGCCAGCCGCGCGCGCTGGCTTAGGAGACCCCGTTTCCAAATAAAAATGTAAAAATAGGTCTGGGAGAGTAGCCCGAGGTAGAAGGGCTTCCAGGAACCCCAGTACCACCTAAATAGCCAGTTTCCCCTGGACAGCGCACCTGGGGCAGGTGTCGGGTCCAGGGAGGTGCTGACCTGTCTAAAGTCAGCTCTTGAAGGCGGAACTCAGACACGTTAGGGTCCTCAGAACACAGGTACACATCCACACGCACACACAAACCATGCGCGCACACACAGACGTGCATACACGCGCACACGTTTGCACACACTAACACTCTGCTCGCCTCATCTGAGATCTCTGCTCCTCCTCCTTTCAGCCCCATGCCTAGCCCGCAGGGCCACCGTAACAAAGTACCGCAGACAGGCGCTTTAAGGACAGGCATTTAATCTCTCCTCGATATCCTCTCAGTGCCGGCTGGAAGTCTACCATCAGGTGTCAGCCGCCTCTGAGGCCGTGGGGGCGGGCCTGCTCCAGGCCTCTCTGCTGGGCTTGTGGGGGGCATCTTCCTCCCGTGTCTGCACACCATTCTCCACTGACAGGTGGCCCTGTGTCCACACGCCCCTTTGCAGGATAGCATCTCTCTGCACTGTGTAGAAACCCCAGAGACCTAAACCTAACTCAGTTGCCCCTGTGAAGGCTGTCTCCAAACGCAGTCTCTTCCTCAGGCAGGAGGGGTTTAGACGTCCACAAATGACAACGAGGGACACCGTTCAACCCGTACCCCCGACATCGAGCAAGTAACTTCTGCCCAAGCGAGCTCTGGGCGGGCTCAGTGACGCACACCTGGGATCTCAGCACTCGAGCCTGAGACCGGAGGATCGCAGTTTCGAGAGCAGCCTCAGCAACTCAAGGAGGCTCTGTTGCAAATAAATAAAAGGAGCCGGGGCAAGCCCAGAGGTGGAATGACCGTGGATTCAAGTCCCACGTCCAAAACCCACAGCGTGAACTCTGGAGCCTTAGGTCGGTTGTAAATGTGAGTTGCAAACTCAAGGGCAACTTATTAAAAATGATTTCACAGGAAGGATGACTGATATGCTTAGTGAGGAAACAAAACAGAATCCGAGTAAAGGGTCAAAGACAATTAGAGAAAAGAGAGCAGGAAACAGCAAAGACACGGCAGACGCCAGCCAGTAGGAGACAGTCGTTGGCACGGAGGACAGCGGTCCAGACATGTTCAGAGATGACACTGACCAACCACAAGGGAGAGAGGGACACTGTGAGGAGGGCCATCCCTGGGATCTTCAGGGGCAGGACCTGGGCTTCCCAGGGCAGAGAAAAGTTCCAAAGTCAGGAGACCAGGCCTCACAGGGATGGGGCCGCCACCGTGCCCTGCCAGGCTCGGGTCTCTACTGGTCCTTCCTCTTGGATCGCTGCAGGAAGCTGGTCCCACTTCCCAGTGCACTGAGCAGGTGACCCCATTTACGTCCTGAGCAGAGAGAAGCTGGGGCACTGATTCTGGAGCAGGCTGGCCTCCTTCCCGGGCCCAATCTTTTGCCTTTGAGATAGAACATTCTGCAGGATTCCAAGAGTCAACTGGGCCACAGGACCCGGGAGAACTTCGAACCTCAGAGGCCAGCTGCCACCCAGAAACACCTCTCCTCTGTGTACTCCTCTCCGGAGTAGCTGTGGCCACCCTGCTTCTGATGGTCATTGGGGGGAAAGTCCCAGGGAACTCTGGGTATCTCTAGGAACTGCTGGTCCTGCTGCTACTGTGGCCTTAGCAGTGAAGAGACCACGGACTTCAGCAAGAGCAGGGGAGCTGGGGCCAGAGGCATTCTGCCCCCAGGAGCGAGGAAAAGGCCATCAGAATGGGATAAAACGCACAAGACAGAGCTTTAGGACCCCTCGGTGGCCTCCTGCTGCTGTCGGCCCTCGATGCACATCTGAGCAGGTCTTCCCTGCAAGACAGCGCAGACTTTCTGGGCGCCCACGGAAAAGCACGTCTCCTCGGCTTTCCCAGGTGTCTGCAGCAGGACGACTCTCAAACGATGGAGGAGCCACAGAGGGGCCTTCAGGAGGAAGAGCATGTTGCAAAACCCAGAGTGCTGAACTGCTGGAGTTTGCTTCAGATAATGTTTTGTGTTTAACACTTCTAAATTTAATAAAGTCACAAAACATTTTTCCTTTGATTGCAAACGCATATACACAGCCATATACATGTACAACCATGCTACAAAGGGGCCCTTCTTTTGTTTTGTTAGTATCTCCCAGACCTATTTTATACTTTTTTATTTTTGGAAACAGGGTCTCTTAAGCCAGCGCGGCTGGCTTCGAACCTGTGCGATCCTCCTGTCTCCGCTTCCCAAGCGCAGGGATTGCAAGCGTGCACCACCATGTCCGGTTGTACTTTATTTTAAAATATACAGAAATTACACACAATCAGGAACCATGCCCCTGGGAGAACATGGTTCAGGGTTCCAGTGCACAGCCCGCCACCCCAGACGGAGCAGGTGCAGGGCATCGCTGAGCACCGTCTCTGGAGCTGCCTGCAGGAGGGAGCGGCCCCACATAGGAGCCCTGGGCCCCAGGAAGGAGGGAGCAGGTGTGCCCTCTAGCTGGCCTCTCTCCCATCCTCCCGGTTACTGGTGGTGCCAGGTTACTGGTGGTGCCAGGCAGCCAGCACCCAGAGGGCCTGGCACCGTGGGCAGCGGAGTCGGCCTCCTGGGCCCCGGCAGCCAGCGGAGGTGCAGAGCGAAACAGGGAGAGCCCACACACATGGGCCCGAGACTGCGAGTGTGTTTCTGGCTCCCACTCACCTCCGTCTGTTAGTAAGTGTGTGCTCAGCCTCCAGCACTTTCTGGGGCTTGGGATCTGCTGGTGGAGCCAGGAGATGGCCCCAGGAGGCCTGAGGACCAGAGGACAAATGGACGCGGTGTCCTGGGGTGCTACAGACATTCCCTGAAGGTGATGGGACATGGGAGTGGTCGGAGAACACCAGGAGGTGCCATGTGACCTGAGAGCTGAAGGTGGGGGGCAGGCAGCCAGGCAGGTGGGACAGAATGTGCCTGGCCCCAAGCATAGGTAGTGCAAAGTCTGGTGAGGTCCCAGATTCTGGGTCACAGGACCTGGAGGGGAGGTACTGCTGAGTGAGCAGAGCAGGGGACAGGTGTGACCTGAACACAGGTGACCACCTGTTGGGGTGGGATTAGCCCTGGGCAGGGCTTAGGGGAAGAGCACCCAGGGGGATGTGTGTTCTGAACTGGTCTTTTGGGTCATAAAAATAATGGGGTGGTGGGAGGCAAAATGATGGAGAGGGGTCTGGACCTGGGGTGTTTTCATGGAGATGGAGGGGCAGGGACAGGTTGGAGCTGCTTGGATGGTTTTGAGAACAGGGAAGAGGAAGGAAGGACACTCAGATGTCCTCTAGCAACTCAGTATGTTGTTACTATTTTATGCAAACCTAACAAAATCTCTGGAGGAAGAGTGCTGAGTCAGAAATGTTCCAGATATGGAAGGTCCATGTCACAGGGACTATGACCACCTCTAACTACTTCTACAGCTGGCTGGGGATGCATGGAAGAGATTTATCTTTGGAATGCAAGGATGGCTCAATATATGTATGAAGTGAATGTGATACATTGCATTAATATAATGAAGGGGGAAACACACAATCCATTTCAGTGGATGAAGAAAAAGCATTCGACAAAGTTGAACATCTTTTCGTGGTAAAAACTCTCAATCACTTAGATAAAAAAGGAACACATTTCACACAATAAGACCCATACATTACACTCGATGATGAGAAGTTGACAGCTTTATTTCTTTTTATTTCTTTTTTTTTTTTTTTTGGCGGGTCTGGGGATGGAACCCAGGGGCATTTGACCTCCGACCTACACCCCCTGCCCTATATTTTATTCTTTATTTTTTTGAAACAGGGTATCACTAAGTTGCAGAGGGCCTCACTAAGTAGCTGATTTCAACGTGCATTTTGAAGCCGTAATAATTAAAACAACACGGTACTGCCATAAAACAGAAACAGACCCATGGAACAGAAGAGAAAGACCAGAAATAACTGAGGCACCGGTGGCCCCCTGATTGTTGACAAAGATGGGAAGAAAACACGGTGGGGAAAGAGCATTTTGCTTAACAAATAGCACTAGGGAAGTCAAGTGCCCACGGGAGAATAAAACTAGAGTCTCATCCCATACTAAATACAAAATTCAATCAGAAACAGGTCAAGACTTAAACATAGACCTGAAACTGGCAAGCTACCACAGAAAACATATGGGGAAAAACTCTACAACACTGATCTGGCATGATGCTTTGGATATGACCGGAGAAGACCAGAGCACATCACACTGAACCGCAGACACCAGACTAGCTCTAAAAGGCCACTCTTTTGTAAAAGAAATTTATATCTGTAAAGGAAATGCACATTAGCAAAGATGTCCGCCTCAGAAAGAAGGCTGGTCGGAAGCCATTTCTATTACCTGGGAGCAGACACTGTCCCAAGCTGACGTGCTGGCGTCCTGATGACTGGACCAGGGACACTCGGGGACCCCCACACGGTCTTCCCTGAGCTGCCATATGTGCCCAAGAATGTGCGCCAGGGGACTCAACGGTCGTGACCCTCTCCCTAACACCCTTGGCCAGGTAAGGTCACCTGGCATCTATCTCTCCTCAACTTCATTTGCCCCACCCTCACCCCGAAATCACATACTGCCCCCCGGCTCCCCCTCTAGAGAGCATCCATGACTCCCAAGTCTCTCTGGGGCTTGAGGTATTAGTTTGCTCACATGTGGTAGCCATGCACATAATAAATGTGCATACCTTTGTCTCCTGCGAATCTTATATCTAACTTGTAGCCCAGCCAAAGAGCTCAGAAGGAGGGGGAGAAGCCCTGTGTCCCCACCCCACAAAGCACAAAAGCAAAAACAGACAAGCGGAGTTGCAGCACAGGAAAAGCTTCCGCACAGGGAAGCGCACAGTCAGCATTGAAGAGACACGAGGAGCTGGAGAACATCCTGGCAAATCACACGTCTGACCCAAGGTGAAGATCTGAAGCCCACAAGAGATCCAGGCAGCCAATAGCAACACCCAAATAACCCAATGGATACGGGACCCGATAAAAGGGGAATGCCAAGGAGTCAAAGTTTAATCACGAGTGCTGGAGGACGGGGAGAGGAAGAGACGGGGAAGTTGACCAGTAACCGCTGCCGCGGAAACCCACAACGGACAACCCCACATTTGACTTAAAACCTCTGTGGCCGACCTGAGCGTCCGCAACTCCTGCTCTCCTCCACATCCCAGGCGATTCCCCCCAGCCAAGCTCTAGGCTGTCCTCACATCTCGAAACATTTCCTGCTTCGTGTTACCCCTCCCTCTTACCCACAGCAAATGTAGGCCCAGTGTAAACAGTCTACAGCTTCCCTCCCTCCTTCCCGGCTCTTTGGCTGGGCTGCAAATTAGAAAGATAGAAGACAGATTCGCAGGAGAAGAAGGGATATGCACTTAACATGTGCACGGGGTGTCTGCGGAAACAAATTCTTCTTCTTCTTCTTCTTCTTCTTCTTCTTCTTCTTCTTCTTCTTCTTCTTCTTCTTCTTCTTCTTCTTCCTCTTCCTTTTTCCCTCTCCTCCTCTTCCCCCCCTCCTCCTCTTCCTTCTCTCTCTCTCTCTCTCTCTCTCTCTCTCTCTCTCTCTCTCTCTCTCTTTCTCTCTGGCTAGCATTTATAATATTAGACCCTTTTATTTCTGAGATCTTTGGTCTCAAGATCTTTGATTGAACCAGGTGTGTTGGATGGCACACACCTGTAATTTCAGTGCTTGGGAGGCTGAGACAGGAGGATCACAAGTTCAAGGCCAGCCTCCAAATAAAAATAGGGCTGAGGGTGTAGCTCCGAGGTAGAATGCCCCTGGATTCCACCCCCAGTAACACACACACACACACACACACACACACACACACACACACGGAGTTTTGATTGAACAGATCTGAACAGACATTTCTCAAGAGAAGACATAGGGATGGTTGAGGGTGCCCGAGAAGAAACACCACTGCAGACTAGCAGCAGTAAGGTGCGGAGTAAAGCCACAGTGAGCTGCCACCCCACACCTGCTGGAAAGGCTGTTACCCAAGAAACAGACAGCCTGCAGGGGGGAGGGGGCGGCGCGGCGGGGAATGGGCAGCCCTGGCGCCCGCTGGTGGGAACGGAAGTGGAAGTTCCTCGAAACACTAGAACCACTACCTGCTCCAGCTGCCCCACGCCCATGGCGTCTACTCAATAACAGAAGAGAGCCAGGTGTGGTGGGGCAGGCCTGTCATCCCAGGACTTGGGAGGCTGACACAGGAGGATCGCAGGTCCGACGACAGCCTCAGCAAGTAGCGAGACTCCCACCAACCTAGTGAGACCCTGTTTCCAAATAAGAAGTAAAATTGGGCTGGGGGTGTAGCTTGCAGGTAGAATGTCTCTGAGTTCAGCCCCAGTCCCTCCCCCCAAAAAAAAGAAGAAAGTGTTCGGCATCGGGTGGGAGTCAGGGAAAGTAAAGACAAGGTTTCCCCCGTGCAGGTGTGTTCCTGGGCGCTGAAGAGCCACTTTCCTGGGGGCCCTGTGTGACCAGCCTGGAGCAGCGGGGTGCAGGGGTCTGAAAGAACACACACCTGGTTCTGGGCTGCAAGCCACGCGGCCGGCTTTAGATGTCGAGGGCTCCTAGCACTCGGCTCGGCTGCAGTTCTCGGAAGCAAGCATTTAATGACGAGCTTTCAGAGGAGGCAATTTTCTCCCAGGAGCTCTCTTTATTTACCTGAATAGCAAGTTCAGATACTCGAGTGGCTCAGAGGAAACCCGTGGGCGGAACATTTCTTCAGATGCCAGATGCGGACTGCACCTGCGAGGCCCAGCCTGGGAGGGCGGCCTGCGCGGAGGGCGGCCACCTGCGCTGTGGTTACTTCAGTGAGGCCTCCAGCCTTCAGAGCGCTGCAGCTTGGAGGGTGGGGGGGTCTTTACAGACTCCTATTTTCTGCCGTCAAATTCACTTCTCCAACTTCTGCAGGTCAGGAGCACCACGCCCTCACCAGGAGCCTGTGCGCCACGCTGGAGCGAGGGGCTGGACTCTCAAACCCCCGTAGCGGAAGCCCGAGGCTGGCCACCCGCTTCTCTGCACCTTCTCCTGCCTCCCGGGATCTGCCTTCCGCAGCCTGGGAGCGATCTCCAGCCCTCAGAGTAGACACGGTGGACACGAACCCCAGCAGGCCCCAGTCCTCCTTCCGCATCACAGCCACCAAGGATCCCGTGGTCTTAGTCCTGCGCACCACGGCCATCTTGTCCCCTCTGGAGACCTTGTCTGAGAATGAGCTAGCACAGAGGAAGCGCAGAGCTAAAAGGCAGACAGACGGAATCCTGACAGCACCGCTGCCCTGGACCCAGTGTTCCTGAGCCCACCCTCGGGTCTCATTCCCAGCTGCTGAGCCACCTGGGAGGCCTGACCAGTTTGGTCTGAGTTTCTGCCACTTTCAGCTGAAAGAATCCCTTTGGTATCATTAAAAAACCATTCTCCTGTGAGTGAGCTCTGTAGAGTTAACAGTCTGTCCAGAGTTACAGAGTCCTTCCCAACAAATAATGCACCAGCTCACAGCCTCTGCTGTGGACCATGGGCTCTCAGTGACCGGGGTCCTCCCTCGGGGCCCCCTTCCCCATGGCCCTGGCATTCTCTCTGTGGGGCCCAGAGGGGAGTGGGGCTGCCTGTGCCCTCCTCCCCAACCTTCCCATGGAACATGGCGGGCCACTGTGTTGAAGGCTCGGCCTCGGCCACTGACCATCCAGTTGGGGTGATCAGGCCCAGGGTGACAGATTCCAGATGGGCACTGAGCTCCCTGTGCTGGGAGAACCCCCCTCCTTCTTCCAGAGAGCTCATGGGGAGGAGCCCGAGGCCCTGGAGTCTCCCTGGAGCTTCCCCACTGGGGCAGCAAGGGCTGGACACCCCGCCCACCTACCCAGGAACTGCCCACCCCTTGGGCCTCAGCATGTCCGAAGAAGAGCAGGAAGCTGGTCCGGGCTGCAGCCCACGCTCAGACCCCAGAAGGGGCGATGCCAGAAGAGACGCCCAGTCTTAGAGGCCATGGGGCTCACCAGGCCACCTGCACCACATCCCTGCCACCCGGTCTCTAACCTCTGACCCCTGACCTCCGTGGACACCCCTGGCTCCAAGCCCAGCCTTGGGTCACTCCTGGCCAGTTTGCAGCTGATTTTGTATCTGAATATTCGCTCCTGTTCTCTCCGCTGGTGAAATCTCCAGTCTGCGTCCTCAGGGGAGGACGAGAGGGACCTGAGAGATGAGAGCAGTCATAGAACTCAGGCCTGGGGACAGCCATCCCCACCTCCCAAGAGTCTAACTGAGGCACCAGACAGAACCCGGCAGCCGAACTCCAGTCCCGCCAGCCCGGCGCCCTGGGCTCTGAGCATCTCTAAGCTAAGGCTCCTGGGCAGCTGTCTGCCGATGAAGGACACCCCACCCTGGGGAGGGAACACCGCTGTCAGTTAACTCTGGGGACACCGAGGGTTGTGGGGAGCCGTGTTCGTGGGATGTGAGACCTGCAGAGGCCCTGACTCCCCAGGCCCAGAGGAGATGGTTCCCATGCACCTGGATAGAAAACACCCGCGAGCCGGGCGTGGTGGCGCACGCTTGTAATCCCCGCGCTTGGGAGACAGACACAGGAGGATCGCGCAGGTTCGAAGCCAGCTTTGATGGCTTAAGAGACCCAGTTTCCAAATAAAAATATAAAACAAGTCTGGGAGTGTAGCCCAGAGGTAGAAGAGTTTCCAAGAACCCCAGTACCACCAAAAAAAAAAAAAAAAAAAACCACAAACAAACAAAAACGCCCACGAGGTGCTCCGCTGTGGCTCTCAACTCAGAACGTGATAGGAGTTACCCCTTCTCTGGGCCCCAGGCTGTGGGGAGGAGGGAAGGCTGCTGGGCCCTACTGACTCTGCGTGTGCAGAGTGTTGACTCAGGAATGGTCTAGGTCTGTGGGGGGGGGGGGCGAGAAAGGATGTGGGAACCATGGAAACAGAGAGGGAATCACCATGGCAACCAGCCCTGTCCTCTCCTTTGCTTGGTCCAGACCTCCTCCTCCCTGGAACATGTGGCCCGAGGCTCTGTACATCCTTGGTGTGGTCACCGCGGTCTCTGCAGATTCGCAAAGAAGAGTGGGTGGTAGAATTAAGTGTTCAGTGCACGGGGCCTGTGCTGTGAGTTCATACCATCTCCCCAAATCCACACCCTTCTCAAAGCCTCAGACAAGGAGAGCCCTGTTTGGAAATGGGGTCTGTGCAGATTGGCTGGGCTGAGATCATACTGGACTAGGGTGGGCCCCACATTGAGTGACAGATATCCTGATAGAGAAACAGAGGTACAGGGACGCACGAGGGAGAAGCCGCAGGTGTGGAGGGATGGACTGGGCCAGGTGCAAAGACATTTCTTTTTTTTTTTTTTTTTCAGTACTAGGGATGGAACCCAGGGGTATAGTACCTCCGACCTATACCCCCAGCCCTAGTTTTTAGTCTTTTTTTTTTTTTTTTTTTTTGGTGGTGCTGGAGTTCCTGGAAACCCTTCTATCTCCGGGCTACACTCCTAGACCTATTTTATACTTTTATTTGGAAACAGGGTCTCTTAAGCCAGCGAGGCTGGCTTCGAACCTGCGCAATCCTCCTGTCTCTGCCTCCCAAATGCGGGGATTACAAACCGGCGCCACCACGCCCGGCTAGTCTTTATATTTTTGAAACAGGGTCTCACTGAGTTGTGAAGGGCCTCGCCAAGTAGCTGAGGCTGTCCTCAAACCGTGATCCTCTGGTCTCGGCCTCCCGAATGCAGGAATTAAAGCGTGTGCCACCACAGCCGGCTGCAGGGACATTTCTGATGTGGTTCCCGCCATGGCCCTGTGATGCAGCTGCACCCAGAATCCTGTGCAAGTGGAACAGAGATCACGGCAAGCGCAGGCGCACTCGAGTGCAGGAGAGGGGCCCAGGCACCCGTAGGAAGTGTCTGGCTCTGGAGGCCAATGGGGCAGCCGCGTCCACTTTGCTCCGTCCCTGGCACTGACCCTGCGTCTGCCTGCACCTGTGGCTCCTGGCACGGGCGGATCTCCTGTCTGAGGTGGGGGTGACTCGAGTGTCTGCTCCCTCATGGCAGGCCCAGGGTC